>NW_004955493.1:7874921-7888359 GCF_000276665.1 Chinchilla lanigera
CAGGCCTTCCCAATGTGCTACATCCCCAGTTCTTTTTACATTTGTAAAATTTTGAGACAGGGTTTCGCTAAATCACTAAGTTGCCCAAACTGGCCTCTGACTTTTGATCCTCCTGCCTCAGCCTCCCAGAGTGTTGGGATTACAGGCATGTACCATTACAGGCATGTACCATTACTTAGCCTCTCCGTACCTCGGCTTCCACTTCTGTAAAATGAGGACAGTGATAGCACCCATCTCACAGAGTTGTTCTGAGGATTAAATGAGTGCGTATGTTGGGATCCTGGCACATAAAAGTGCTACAGAAAATTAAATGAAAAAGAAATCATTCCATTCATTCATGAATATTTACTGACCAGTTCGTGTGGGCCTGGCACTGTTGGAGTTTATAATCTCGGGGGTGGGGTGGTGGTGCAGACATGATATATAAGGCAAATCAGCGAAGTTTACAGTCTGTGGGATCCAAGTGGAGACAGGAGAGATGCTGAGTGACTGGCGAGGCCACGACACTAGCATCTGGACCCTGGTAAGGCTCGGGAGATGGAAGGGGAAGGAAGGGCCTGAACGAGCAGCAGGGGGAAATCCCCAGCACACACTGGGGCTGTTGAAACCCTGAGTAGCAATCACCACCACCACTGTCCTGTGACAGCAGACGCATTTATATAGCACTATTGCAGAGCAGACACTTACATCATCTCCTCTTCCACACGGCAGCCCTGTGGGTTTGGTATTATTCTTCTTCCCATACGAGCTCTGCTACAGTTAAGTAACTAGGGGCATGGAGAGAATAGGGGGATGGCACAGTGCAAGTGCACCTGCCTGGCAAGTGCAAGGTCCTGAGTTTGATTCCTAGTACCACAAAAAGAAACCTTGCAAGAATACATGCTATCAGTGTGATCTCACTTTTGTGGTGGTGGCCAGGGACATAGCTCAGTGGTATAGCACCTGCCTAGCAAGTACAAGGTCCTGAGTTCAATTCCTGGCAAAAAAAAAAAAAAAAAAACTTTTGTGGTGGTGCACACTTGTAATCCCAGCACTTGGGAGGCTGAGGCAGAAGGATCGTTGCAAGTTCGAGACCAGCCTGGGCTACAAAACGAGCTCAAAGCCAGCCTGAACTGCAGAGCAAGACCCTGTCTCAAAAAGACCAAAAAAAAAAAAAAAAAAAAAAAATGGCGGGAGGGATGAGCTGGAAGCCCAGCCCAGGTCCTCTGGCTCCAGTGCTGGTAGATCAGACCTGCAAGTACGGGGACAGAATAGGTTGCTAAGTCCAGGACCAGGCAGAGTCTCAGCTTCAGGCAGAGTGGAAGGAATATACGCACCCCAGCACCTCCACACCCAAGACTCACTCTACTCAATAGCAGGCGCCCCGGCAGGGGACACAAGCACACTTCCTGGCTGCTCAGACAGCTGGGGTCGGCGGTGGAGTGCTTCACCCCAGAGCCAGATCCTGAGATGGTAAGAGACCCCAATAACGCCATTCTGCAACTGGGGACCAAGACGGCATCTTATCAAAGGGTCAGAAGCATACAGCAGATGGGACAGGTGAGCCCAGAGCTCAATGCCCGGGCATAAAAGCCCAGAGAAGGGGAACCCTCACCAATTCACCAGCTCCGTTGCCACTCCTGCCATACTGGGATTCAGCCCAGGGTCTTCCTCCCCGGCCCTCTTCTTTGTTTACTTGTACACAGGTTCTCAGTGAGTGGCCCAGGCTGAGCTCAGACTTGCTGTCTTCCTGCCTCAGCGTGCCAGAGCGCTAGGGTAACAGGTGTATGCTATAGAACCAGCTTCCCGATCTCTGTCGATATTGTCCGAATCTCACCCTGGGCAAGGCCAAAACTGCCAGACCATGTTCTCAAATGGGGAAACTGAGTCCCATAGAAGGGAACGAACTAGTCAAGATCACAGGCAGGACTAGGAGTCAGGTGTCCAAGAGCCCTTTACACGGTATCACAGACAGGGTGTGAGACAGGCGGAAAGACGGGGCAGGAGGCAAGCAGCAGCTAATCCGAGGGACAGAGGCTAATACGGGACTACCATGATCTTCAGGGGAGCCCCAGCCGCAGACCTTGGCCTCCTGCAAAGCCCTCCAACCCGCAGTCCCTCTGTGGGTTGATCAGAGAGCACCCCCCCAACACTCCTACATTCCCAAGTCCGGGCAAGCTGGGTAGTAAAGGGACAAGAAGGGCCAAATCCTCTGATGCAGAAGCAGACAGCACTTGACACTCTCGGGCTGCACAATCACTAAACTTTATTTCATTTTAGAAACTGGATCTCACCATGTAGTTCAGGCTGGTCTTGACTATGTAGCCCAGGCTGGCCTCGACCTTGCAGCGATCCTCCTGCCTCAGCCTCTTGAGTGCTGGGATTACAGGCGTGCGCCACCATGCCTGTCACTAAACTTTAGAGCAGGGCATATAGATAAGGATGGTCCCTTCATCCTCCTACCACCACCCATTGTACAGATGAGAGATCAAGGCCCAGAGATAGGAAGTGCCTCTCCAGAAGTTCAGAGCAACTCCGAGATAGGAATCCAGGTCTCCTGACCAGGGGATACTAGAGGCGGCAGTCCTTCCCTTGCTTGCGCTTTCACGCGGGGTGTCTGGAAAAAAAGCCCTGGGATCCAGAACTAATACTCCCGCTTGGCTATGCAGAGACTTGCTGAGTGACCCTGGGGACTCTTCATTTAAGTTCCAGAAGCATCAGTCCCTGATATATCTCCAGCCCCCAGGCCCGTGTCTAGCCCGTACTATGCATCCAATCAACATCAGCCAAGTGAACGTCTACAGGGGGAAGGGTTCGGGAAACGGCCCAGTAGGAACCTGACGCCTAAAGACAGGAAACCAGGGGCTTTATCTTCAGATTAAACTTCTGTTCACAAATATTTAGAGGCCCATCATGTGCTGCGTGCTGAACTTGGTTAAGTTCAAAACTAGATCTCTGGCGCACGGTAGGGGCAGGGAAGCAGCCCACACAAGGTAATGCAGACACCCCGCTCCGCCCGAGCCGCCAGAAGGTGGGCAGCCAGAGGGACCGCGGCGCTCACGCGGGGCGCCGGCCGCCCACCTGTCAGAGGCTGCGCCAGGACGATGCGGGAGGAGAGTCGTGCCTCGGTGAGGTCACGTCCCACCCCCAGATTCTCTGCCCACAAAACCCTGCAATTCTGACGCGGAGGACTCGGATCTTATTATTTTCTGACTTTCAAGGTCCCAAGAAGCTGACAGCCCCAAATTCTTTTTTTTTTTTTTTCGGTCTTTTTGAGACAGGGTCTCGTTATGCAGTTCAGGCTGGCCTTGAACTCGCAACGATCCTCCTGCCTCAGCCTCCCGAGTGCTGGGATTACAGGCGTGCGCCAGCACACCCGGCGTGCCCCACATTCTAAGTCCTCAGTCTGCCCATGGTCCGGTACCCAAAAGAATCGAAGACAAATTCAGCAGGGGTCCCACCATCGACGGCCTCAGGAGCTCTGGGGGCGGTCAGCGCCCTCCTCCCCACCTGCGGGAATTGTAGGGGCGTAGCTTGGAGGCCGGGGTCCCGGGGACGCCCCGAGACGGTGGCCCAGGGACAGTGTGGACAGAGCGGGGCACGTGACAGTCAGAGTCACGTTCTGCGGGCCCCAAAGATGGGGACGAGACGATCACGTGATGCGGGGGCGCCATGGGGTGATGTGAAACACCGGTCTCTCAGATTACGTACGAATGACGCAGTCCCACCCCTTTGGCAACTACCTGATTTCCGTCCTAGGATGGGACGGTTCCGGTCAGGGGGGCGGGCTCTCCGTCCCGGCGGCTCCGCTTCCGTTCGGGGCGTCGCAGCTTCCGGCCCTGCCTTTCCCTCGGGCGAGGAACAGAAGCGATCTCCTGCGCATGCCCCGAACCATCCCGGAGGGGCGGGACTGTGGCCGCGAGCAGGAGCGGGCGGGGGGAAGAAGGGGAATTCCAACCTGTGGAACTTCGGGGGTCCGGAGGTCGGCTCCATCCTATCGACTGTGGACACTGCAAGGGGCGGGGCCCCCCGGCGGCTCATGGAATTGTCGGGGCTCTCAGGGTGCGGGAGGGGAATGTCAGTATGAGTGGGGTCCGGGACATCCGAATTTAGGATTTTTTTTTTTGGAACCGGGAATCGAATCAGGACCTTGCGCTTGCCAGGCAGGCGCTGTGCCGCTGAGCTGTGTCCCCGGCCCCGAGTTTAGGATCTTGAGGCCCTCGGGGCTTAGGCACCGGGCAGAGGGAGCTTGGGCCGCCATGCGGGACAGGACGCACGAGCTGAGGCAGGTGAGAAGTCGGGGAACAGGGTTGGGGGCGGACGGGCTGGAGTGCAGGACTCCTGGTTTGGGGCAGGAGCGGGTGGCTGATAGCCAGGGTGGAAAATCCCGGAAGCCTGTAGGGCTTGCAAAGCGAGAGCCCCAGCAAGGAGCTGGTGCCAGTGACTCTGGCCCTGGTAGGGGGACAACAGCTCGGACGAGGAGGACGAGGAGCGAGTGGCGCTGGTGGTGCGCCCGGGCACGGCCCGTCTGGGGAGCCCGGACGATGAGTTCTTCCAGAAGGTAAGGGTCTGAGTCTTGGCCTGGCCTCCCGAGGGGGCCGGAGGGCTGAGGAGCAGCGTGGTCGGGGCGCCCATATCTCTTTCCGCCCTCCCGGTGATCCTCCCTAGGTCCGGACTATTCGGCAGAGTATGGGCAAGTTGGAGAGTAAAGTCCGGGAGTTAGAGAAGCAGCAGGCCACCATCCTGGGCATGCCCCTTCCGGAGGAGAGTAAGCAAACCCCTGGGCACACGCCTGCCCAGTCCGATGGGTTGTAGTTTTGCGCAGGTGGCGGCCAGGGTGGATGCCTTGAGGTTGGGGCTGTGCGGCCGTGATTCGGGTGGAAGTCATAGCTTTGTCTGCGTAGGCATGAAGCAGGACCTGCAGAACCTGCGCGATGAGATCACACAGCTGGGGAGCGAGATCCGAACACAGCTGCACGGTGAGCTCCTAGGACCTCGGACAGATCCTCCCCTAGGGTCCCGCCCCGTTCCTGGTGTGCCTGGGAAGTGTGTGCCCCTGAGAAGCCAGTCGTACCTCCAGGTCACACAGCAGGCCTGTGTCTGGAAGCTCTGTCCCCTGGCATCCAGTCCACGGTACTTTCCATGGCACAAGCCCGCCTCTCAGGTTCCTTCATTTACAGTGAAACAGATTACATAGTCTTCCTGCCCAGTGTGCGTTCCTCGGGCAAACAGATGCGGTTTCTGTTAGGAGGCCTCTTATCCTTGTGGGAAGCCACTTATGTAATGCAAAGAAAAATAAATTTTTTCCTCTCAGAGGTCCAGCATTAGTCCATTCGTTCATTTATTTACTTATTTAGTATTGTGGTGTTGGGGCCCAAACGCAGGGCTTGTGCATAGCAAGCACACACTTTACCACTGAGCTACATCCCCCGCCCTTAGTCATTATATAAATCCTACTTCCCTAAAAAAAAAATCTAATGGAGACAAGAACCTCCCTATTTTGTAGCTGGACTATGACCCTGGCCCCGTGTCCTGGCCCCCAAAGAGTTTTCAGAAGTCTGAGATCAAGACTCCTTTGCCCACGTCCCTTGTGTCTTCCCACAGCCATAGAGCCTCAGAAAGAGGAAGCTGATGAAAATTACAATTCTATCAACACAAGAATGAGGAAAACCCAGGTGGGTTGGTTTTTTCCAGACCTAGGAAGTTTCAGCCAGTGTTTTGTAGTCAGTAAGTGATAGATGTATGAGAAGATCTGCAGCTCCAGCCCATGGTTTCCCACACGGGGAAGTTGAGTGTCAGAAAGAGAAAGGACCCAGTCATGGTGGAGAACCGGATCTTCTGATTCGGTGCTGCGTTATACATCCTGCTTTCTGCTCCTCCTTTCGATGAGGAGTTGCTGTGTCTGCAGACATGACCTAAGCTTGGCTGTGGGAGACATGCTTTCCCAGAGATGAGATGGGGAATTTGGGCTGGAGGAGACAAAGACCTTACTCACGTAGGACGTGGTGCCTGACGGCGCTGCCCAGAGGAGAGGGAGCAGTCAGAAATGACTTGGCGAGGTTTCTGCCTGTGTGACAGGGACATCTTGGCCTTGGGGGCAAATTCAGGAAATCAGGAAGAGGAACTTCCCTAGGACAACGCTGAAAAGGAACTTCCCTGGGGTGACATCTTAGTAAGGAGATTTGAAATGATCTGCCTCCCCACCCTGTGCCCACTGAGTAGTTGTTTTGGGGTTCATGGAGTTTAGGCTTGGAGAAGGGCCCTGAGCAAAGACCCCAGATCAAAGATGGAGAGGTTTGGACTTCTTGAAAGGATGCTGCTGAGTCAAGGAAAGGAGATTTGTCTCTTTAAAAGGTACTCTATCCCAGCGCTCAGGAGGCTGAGGCAGGAGGATCGCACATGAGTTTGAGACCAGCCTGGGCTACATAGAGTGTACTAATGCAAATAATATTAATAATAAAAGAAGGTACTCTAAACTGGGCGTGGTGGCACATGCCTCTAATCCAAGCGGTCTGGGAGCCTGAGACAGGAGGATCACAAGTTCGAACCCAGCCTGGGCAACTTAGAAATTTATTAACATCTTGTCTCAAAATAAAAAGCAAAAAGGGGCTGGCTCAGTACAAAGGTCCTGCATCCAACCCCCGATAGCAAGTGGGAAAAAGGAACTCTTAAGAAATGATCTTATTGGGCTGGGGATATAGCTCAGCGGCACAAGCACCTGCCTGGCAAGCACAAAAAAAAACTTATTTAAGGCATCAGTGGGACAAAATGTCCTAGAAAGGGTGTTTCGGAGAGAACGTGTGGTGGTCCTTGATGTGACAGGCCGGGGATCCAGAGGGACCTGTTACACAGGGGCAACAAGGTGACCACCATACACCCAAGCACACCTCTAGTCAAGCATCGACGCTGGCCTTTGGCATGTATACATTGAGTGCCTACTATGTACCGGAGCCTTTTTGTATAAGAAAAATCCCTATCCTTTTTCTTTTCCTTTTTTTTTTTTTAAATCCTTATCCTTGAAGCACTTCCGTTCAAGCAGGATGAGACGGTCACCATAGTAAATGAGTTAATTATTTTAGACCACAGTGACTATTAAGGAAAGCAGAGCAGCGGAAGAGGGGCAGAGAGTGGTGGGAGAAGATAGGGTTGCAATTTAAATAAGGTGGAGCGGCTGGCGGTGGAGCTCCGTGGCAGAGTGCATGCTTAGCATGCACAAGCTTCATTCCCAGCACCGCAGAAAACAGATTTAAGAAGATAAACCAGGCAGGGTGGTGTATGCCTGAGAGGCTGAGGCAGGAGGATCCTAAGTGTGAGTCCAGCCTGGGCATTTTAGCCACTGTTAAGACCCAGGGAGAAGGCCCTGGGTTTAATCCTCAGTACTGCAAAAATACATACATACGTTCATACCAGAGAGCTTCATTCAGGTGAACAGAGACGTGAAGGTGTGTAATGAACATTCTAGACAGCAGAGCAGTGGGTGCAAAGGCCTGCAATGAGGGTGTGCTTTGTACCGGAAGGATAAGGGCACCACTGTGGATGGGGTGAGAAGAGGACAGATCAGAGAGGCGACAGGGCAGGAGAAGACCATATAGGGCCATGTGGGCCCTGGCAAAGGCTTTGGCTTCCACTCAGACGTGAGGGAGACTGACAAGGTAATCAGGGTCAGTCTCCTGACAGGTCGTGCTGTCTGCTTACTGCGCCCTGGGGGTGCCGAGGCCCGAGGGGCGGCGGCCCGCAATACCCATCCCGTGTTCTCCGTCCCTAGCACGGCGTCCTGTCCCAGAAGTTTGTGGAAATCATCAACAAGTGCAATGCGGTGCAGTCCGAGTACCGGGAGAAAAATGTGGAGCGCATTCGCAGGCAGCTGAATATCAGTGAGTGGCAGCCCAGCCTCTGGGACGGGCCAGGGGGTTCGGAGCCAGCTCTGAGCGTCCATTCTCCTTCACAGTCCATCCTGGAACGGTGTCCGACGAGGAACTGGAACGGGCGTTGAACAGCGAGAAGAGTGAGGTGTTCATATCCAACGTGAGTGGCTGCGCCAGCCTCCCTGTCCTGGGCTTCCTGTCCTCTCTGAGCCCTCTTACCTTTTCACTGAGGGCAAACTGAAGCCCTGGAGGGGACTAAGGGGCCTTCCCAGAGTCACCGTCAGGCTCAAGCCTGGCTCCTAGGCCAGAGCGCTGCCCCCGGAGCCCCTCAGGAACGTCTAACCTGTTGCTGGCCGCCCAGTGCCCTGTTCCCCTATTCCTGTGACCCCAGATACTGAAGGACACACAGATGACTCGAAAGGCCCTAAATGAGATCTCAGCTCGGCACACTGAGATCCAGCAGCTGGAGCGGAGTATCCGGGAGCTTCATGAGATCTTCACTTTCCTGGCTACGGAGGTGGAGATGCAGGTGGGTGCCCTGGGAAGCCCCCCAGTCAGGAGGCTGTGCAGTCAGAACCTTCAGCTACGACCTGGGCTGACCTTCCTCAGACTCCCCACTGAGCTTTTGTGTCTGTCACCCTTGGCCATGCCCCAGGTGGCCCTGGTTTCTAACTTTAGCCAGATCCCCAGAACTCTGCCTGCCTGCACAGCTGCCCAGAGAGTCACTCCTGTATCCATTCATAGCATCCCATTTGGCCTTCTCACTTGTGCCTACCTCAGGAATAGCCTAAATGGCTCCTCTCCTACTGACAGCATCCACCATTATGCTGCTAAGAACTCCAGTCAGCGTTGCCCTCTAGAATCCAGGCATGGTGGCAGATGCTTGTAATCTCAGCTGCTTGGGAGGCTGAGGCAGGAGGGTTGCAAGTTGGTTTTGTTTGTTGGTTTGTTTAGGATTGCAAGTTGGAGGCAGCCTGGGAATTTTAGTAAGGCCTTGTCTCAAAATAAAAGTTAAATAAATAAATAAAGGTAAAAGAGCTGGGGATGCAGCTCAGGGCTCCCTGCGTTCAGTCACTAGTACCTTAGAAATAAGGTGCTCGACGGCCTGTCTCCTGAAATGTGTCCAATGTTAGGGTTTAAGTGGCATTCTCCTAACTCCGGTGTGAGGCTAAGGTAAACCTCCAGCCCTGTCCTGGAGGAGTTGATCTCTGTAGTGCTTTGGCCAATGCCCCTTTATAGCTAGGAGTCATGGGAAAGGGCTGTTGTTCCATGGGAATGTCGGGACCTGGTGGCTGGTGGTGCCAGGAGGAGGCAGAAACAAGGAGGGCTTCATAGCAGCTGGGAGACAGGCCTAGAAGAATGGGTGAATTCAGGCAGATTCGTGCGGGGACAAAAGTTCATCTGTGACAAAGGTATGAGCCGCTGGGTATGGGTACACATGCCTGTAATCTCAGCACTTGAGAGACAGGGGCAGGCCCACCGTGTCTCACCAAGGACGCGCGACGTTATCCAATCACTGTAGTGATGCCAGTGATGACAGCTGGGATGAGGACCGTGACGGATACACAGATGGCAATCAAGATTTTCTTCTGTGGGAGAGGAGGGGTCAGGGGAGGTCACTCAGGAAGGCCAGGGGCCGGGGCCAGGGCTGCACTCACCTTCGGTTAGTGACAGCAAGATCCTGCCACTAACAAACAAGTGAGCCATTTGTGGTCCTTGGCTCAAGGCCGCCACTGTACACGGAGGGTGTATGGGTCCAGGGAAGAGGGGAGAGAAGGGACCCTGTGGTTGCAGGGGGCCTGGAAGCCATCCCTAGGAGTCTGAGCTAGGTCTGGTCCTGCCAGATCTGTGTGGGGTTTTGTTTTGTTTTGTTTGTTTTTTTCCTGTACCACCGGGAATCGAACTCACAACCTCGTGCTTGCCAGGCAGGCGCTGTGCCACTGAGCTAAATCCCTAGACCCTTTTTTTTTTTTTTCTGCCAGGAGGGTCCTTTAGCATCCAGGACTGGGGTGGCCAAAGGTGCTGCTCCGCCATGGCTGGTCATCCCTGCCTCCCTGAACCACCCCATTCTCTGAGCAGGGGGAGATGATCAACCGGATTGAGAAGAACATCCTGAGCTCAGCGGACTACGTAGAACGAGGGCAGGAACACGTCAAGCTAGCCCTGGAGCACCAGAAGAAGGCGCGGAAGGTGAGTGCAGCCCCGGCCCCGGCCCCTGGCCCTCCTGAGTGACCTCCCTGACCCCTCCTGTCCCACAGAAGAAAATCATGATTGCCATCTGTGTGTCCATCACGGTCGTCATCCTGGTCGTCATCATTGGCATCACCGCAGCGATCTGATAACATCACACGTCCTTGGTGAGACACGGTGGGCCTGCCCCAGGCTGCCTGCACCTGCCTCCTCCTCCTCCCTCACACTCTTCTTCCTCCTCCCTTGCAGGCACCAGGAGCACCAGGGACCCAGGGCCCGGCCCTCTCTCCCTCCCAGCAGCTGCGGGGCCGGGTGGAGCCTCCAGCGGACCCTGTCCTCGCACTGGCCCTGCAGGGGGCCAGCGGCTCTTCTGGAGTTGGCAGCTGCTCATTCACGGGGGCGTTTCCCATTAGGCCACTCCCAGGGCAAAGGCCCACAGTGTCCTGTTTGGCTAGGACGCATGGTTTTATAAAAAATTAAAAAAAAAAAACAACTTGCAGACCCCTGTACACGTGTGTTCCTGGAGGGCTGGCCCAGGGCCTCGAGGGTGCCAGCCTCCCACCTCTCAGTCATCCCTGGCTCGGTCCACACTGCCCGCAGCAGCCACAGGCGGCTAGTTCTGCCCGTCTACTGTTCCATGCGGGAGGCTGGAGAAAGGACATAGGCATCGGGCGCCCAGCTCGGTGCTGTCTCCTGTGAGTATGCACCCCTGCACACGGCGAGGTGTTTGTGCACGTGTGAACTCTGGCATTCCTGAGGCCGAGAGCTAGAGGTATCATGGAAAGGATACTGAGTGATTGGGCCGGTTACTTTATTTATTTATTTGTCTTTTTGAGGCAGGGTCTCGCTATGCAGTTCAGGCTGGCCTTGAGCTCACTTTGTAGCCCAGGCTGGTCTCGAACTCACAATGATCCTCCTGCCTCAGCCTCCCAAGTGCTGGGATTACAGGTGTGCGCCACCACGCCCAGTAGGGCCGGTTACCTTAGATATAGTGATGGGAAGGTTTTGTCTCAGAGGGGACAATATTTATTTGAAATGTTAAATGAGGAGGAGCCAGTTACGCAAGGAGGCCCAGAAGAGCCTGGGCAGCGGGAAGAGCAGGCCGGGCCCCGTGACCAGACAGAGGCCCTGCCTTTTATGTGAGCATTCTGCTTATAGCAGGTGCCCCCTGCGGCATCCCGGGACCCTTGGAGGTTACCGGGTGAAAGCAGGTAAGGAGCATGCATCCTGCTCCTACAGGCACTTGGGTTTAAGCCCTGATGCTACATCTCGCAAGGGTGCCCAGGCCAGATGCCTAATTTCTAGAGAGGAATGTGGCTCCAGCCTAGGACACCAGGCTTCAAAGCATAAGCTGGTTCCTGGCCTCCTTGCAGTGGGCAACGTTCTGCTCTGGTTCCCAAGGTTGAGAGCTGTGTTCAGGGCACCGGCCGGCCCAGTCTGGGCTGGCTGTGAGGTCACTTGTGAGCTCATTTGTGCACTCCTGGTCCTGGGCTGAGGAGTGGCAGGAGGATGGGATCAGGTTCCTGGCCAGGCCCAGCCAACCCTGGCCTGCTGGGTTGCATCCCTGGCTGGTGGCCAACTGCACCGCCTCGCTGTGCCCCAGAAGACAGCTGTCCAGCCCGCGCGGTCCCAGCGCCAGCAGTTGGGCAGAGTGCATGGGCGTGGTCAAGCCAGTGGCTGAGTCGAGACTGGGATAGGATTGGCCCAGCAGACCTAGGCTGTCCCTAGGAGCATCGGGATTGGGCCATAGGGGAGTGATTCCTCCCACTCAGTATTCAACAGCCCCTGGAGGAAGCTGCTGTGGTGGGGCTGCCGCAAGTCCTTCCCCAAGCATCATCCGTGAGTGGTCAGACCCCAGGGTTCCCTGGGAAGATCAAACTCCAAAGGGGATGGGGAACCAAGGGCTCACAGGGGGACCGGCAGGGGCCGTGAGTTAGACACTTTAAGGAAAGTGCTCCCCGTTCCTCGGAGTGTGCAAATACAATCTAGATGACCACTGTGTGGGAAAGTGTGGTGGATCGTGTCTCAGCACCAGATGAGGCTGACTTGATCCTGGGGCTCTGGGCTCCCCAGATTCTCCATCTGTTCCCCTGCAGCCTGCATCATCACTGGACCCTGTTGGCTTCCTCTGTCCGCGTCCTCGTCTCTCTGTCTTCACAGTGAAATGCAAAACCCAGGCACCTATGGGATCCGATGCAGACTCGGCGTACACTATGCCACGTCTGCACAGCTGGATGTCCGTGTGCAGTGAGTGCGTTCTTCCACTGTGCTGACAGCGCCTGTGCGGAAGTGGAGCTCACCCGCCTCACCCAGGAAGCCGTCCAGGAAGAGGTAGCTAGATGGCCAGTCAGGTGAGGCTTTGGGTCACGAGTGGGCTCAGTAGTCTGCAGTCTCCCTGTGACCCATGGGGACCCGTGGGAGATTTGGACAGGTGTGTGACAAGCTTGGAAGCAGACCTGTCAGGGCAGTGAACAAGCGGCGCCATGCGCTGGAGCAGCCCCTGTGGACACCCCTGCCCTGTGGGAAACCCCTCACTGAGGACCTACAGGCAGGCAGATTGTGCACTGAAATCCTGGCTTGGCTGCTGTCAGCTTCATTTTCACAGAAGGGGTATTGACTAGCAGTGGCTTTTCTGTGTTCACCTGGTGGTACAGCCTGTCAGCTACAGTGTAACCACTCATATTTTGTAGTTTAAATTCCCAACAAGAACCAGGTGTGGTGGCACACGCCTGTAATCCCAGCACTCGGGAGGCTGAGGCAGGAGGATCCTCGTGAGTTGGAGACCAGCCTGGGCTACAAAGTGAGCTCAAGGCCAGCCAGAACTGCATAGTGAGACCCTGTTTCAAAAAGACAAAAACAAAACAAAACAAAAACCAGTTACAGAATTAATAACAAAAATTAGGGCTGGGGGTTTAGCTCAGTGGCACAGCACCTGCCTGGCAAGCGCAAGGTTGTGAGTTTGATTACCGGTACCGGAAAACAAAACAAAACAAAACAAAAAAACCAAAATTAAAAAAAAAAAGGAAAATAACAAAAATTAAAGTGCTGGGGAGAAAAAGACCTAAAATAGCTGGTGTTGGTCTTGAGCTTGAGCTGGACAGTGGCTGACAAGAAAATTACTGTTGGAAGATGTGAAGATGATGACTCATCTTAAACTGTAAGCTGGGAATAGCTAAGAATACTGTATAATAATGCTTCCAGTTAAACTGCAAGCTGGGAATAGCTAAGAATACTGTATAATAATGACCAAATGAGGCTGGGAATTTAGGCAAAATAATTGGGAAGGAAAATATTGATAGCATGCTTTAGCTGTTGTTGGGTACTTTGCACAAGTTACTGTAAGAGTAGCTGGTCCATTTTTAAGCAGAAATAGAGAATACAGAAACTCCAGGCAAGTGATCTAC
>NW_004955493.1:7888630-7890025 GCF_000276665.1 Chinchilla lanigera
AACTCACAACCTTGTGCTTGCCAGGCAGGTGCTGTGCCGCTGAGCTAAATCCCCAGCCCTGCGAGTGCTGGGATTACAGGCATGTGCTACCATGCCCAGTTTCAAAACCTTGCTCTTGCTAGACAAATGCTCAGCTACTGAGCTACCTCCCCACCCTTATGACCTATCTATCTATCATCTATCTATTTATCTATCTATCTATCTATCTATCTATCTAATTTTTTCTGGTACCAGGAATAGAACTAAGGATCTTGTGCTTGCCAGGCAGGCGCTGTGCCGCTGAGCTAAATCCCCAGCCCCGCGAGTGCTGGGATTACAGGCATGTGCCACTGAGCTATATCCCCAGCCTGTGATGTATATTTTTAACCAGTAGAGGATACAACAGAGAAGGACCTTACAAGCCAGTGTAATCCTAGCACTCAGGAGGCTGAGGCAGGAGGATCACTGTGAGTTTGAGGCCAGCCTGGGCTACATAGTGAGTTCAAGGCCAGCCTGAACTGCATAGTGAGACCCTGTATCAAAGCAAAACGAAAAAGAAAAAGAAGACCTTAAGTGACAAAATTTGATTAAAATTCATCTTTGTGGCAAGGGCTGTATCAAGTTTGTGACCATTATCCTTTTGTAAAAACCTCTGAACTGATCAAATGGGCTCCTGACAAAGCCTTTCAGTTAGTCAAGATGATTCAGAGGGAAGAGATTAACAGCCTTTTTTGTTTGTTGGTTTATTTTGATTTTTTAAAGACAGGATCTCACTATGTAGTGCAACCTGTCCTTGAGCTCACTTTGTATCTCAGGCTGACCTCAAACTCACAGCAGCCCTCTGCCTCAGCCTCCTGAGTGCTGAGATCACAGGTGTGCACCACCACACCTGGCTGAGATTAAGAGTTTAGTTATCCCAAGGGAGTTAATAGGTCTAGCCTGTTTATAATTAAGTGTAAAGAGACAGGTATGTTTTAACCTGTAATCCCAGCACCACTGTAGGAAGCTGAGGCAGGAGGATCATAAATTTGGGCCCACCCTGAGCAACTTGGTGACCTAGCAAAACCCAACTCGGGGAAAAAAAAAAAGATGCCTGAAAAGAGTTACGGGGGTGCATGGCTGCTGTCCTATGAAACTGACTAGAATCAAATAAATAAGCTAGTACTGGAAGAGAATTGCTACCCCCCCACTCCAAAAAAGCCACTACCTTGTATTTGACTGTGAGACTTTAAGGCTTAATATGGCCTCTGGGCCTCCAAACTTCTGTGAAGTCATGAAGGAGACTAAGAAAGCTGCTCGTCTTCAGGAGCATCTAACCTCCGATGTCCTCTGCAGTGTGTCAGGGAGGATAAATGGAAGAGGGCTGTCCACTCTAAGGACAGAAGCAGGGATGTGGAGAAGAATGAGCTAGGGATC
>NW_004955493.1:7891855-7893545 GCF_000276665.1 Chinchilla lanigera
CACACACCCCATGATGGCACAGAGAACAGAGCCATAGCTGTCTCATGGAGGATGTGTTGTACAAGACCTCAGCATTTGTTGCTGTGAGCCACTGCAGCAAAACTTGATCCTAGCTGGCCGATGAAAGTTCCCACGCCTTGCAAAGTCTCTGTTGAGTTCTCCCTTCCCATGGGTTGACGGTGTCACGACGAGCTGTGGTGATGTTCCGAAGTCTCCTGCCCCCTGTTCAGAGATGTTTATTTCCAGGTCCTATCCAGGGAGTCATTTGGGCTCATGCTGGCTCTTGGCAGCGAGTGGCAGCTGCTCGTGGGAATGAGAAAAAACATCCTGGGCAGGTGGGGTAGCCCCCAAAATCATCCTAGGTGGACGGGGTGGACTTTCTAGCATCCACTTGGTACCTAGTAAATGTCAGCCCCTCACACAGCCTGAGACCACAAAAACAGAAGAGCCGTCCAAAAGGAAAAACAGAAAACTGAACCTTGCATAATTCCACAGTTCCTATTCTTTCAAGTAGTGTCAGTATAATGGATAGTAACTAGCAATCCTCCTGCTTCAGCCTCCCAAGTGCTGGGATTACAGGTGTGTGCCACCACACCTGGTTATCTGTGTCTTCCTTATAAAGACCCTTGTGATTACAAAGGCCAGACCCAGATAATCAAGGATAATCTCTCCATCTCAAACTCCTTAATTTACTCCCATCTTTATTATTTTTTTGTCTTTTTTTGAGACAGGATCTTGCTATGCAGTTCAGGCTGGCCTTGAACTCACTTTGTAGCCCAGGCTGGTCTCAAACTTGCAAGGATCCTCCTGCCTCAGCCTCCCCCGAGTGCTGGGATTACAGATGTGTGCCACCACGCCCGGCTCCCATCTTTACAGTTTCTTTTGCTATGTAAGATAACAAAGATTCTGAAGGTTAGGATGTAGACATATTTAGGGGTCATAATTTAGCTTTATTCTACATTTACCTCATTTGTTTATTTATTCATAAAATGTGCATGTATGTGCGTATATGTACATATATACTGGTACCAGGGATTGAACCCAGGGAGTGTTGAACTACACACCAATACCCTGCTCCATTTTTGAGACAAGGTCTTGCTAAGTTGCCCAAGCTGACCTCGAACTTGTGATCCTCCTGTCTCAGCCTCCTGAGTGGCTGGAGTTACAGGCATGCAACACTCCACCAGCCTCATGAAATATTTGTTAAAGAACACCTACATTTCAGGCATTACAGCATGTGTTTGAGAAACAGAAATTAAAATAAAGACAAGGTCTCTGCTTCCCTGGAGTTTATATTCTAGTACAAAGGTCAAGTGAATAAACTGCTAGGATAAAAAACAAAACAAAACAAAAAACCCTGCAACACACACTGTTTTAAAGAGTAAGCAGTGTGATACAACAAAAAGATGACGAGGAGTTGGCTGTGTTAGCAGGTACTCAGCCAGGGCGGTTTGGGAAAGATGAGTAATCCAGGGGTGGAGCTGAGAGCCCAGAGGGCAGAACAAAGCCTGAGGGATTATTGCTAGGCCTGAGGACCTAAGAGAACTCTCCCAGCTGCATTTTGAAGTTGCTTTCGATTGTGGCTCCTTTTTGCTTTCCATCTGTTTTTGTGATCAGGGCTGTCCTAACTATCATCCTGCACCTGCACTGCCAGTGTCGTGTCCTGGAGCACAGGCCTCGTTTTTTTTTT
>NW_004955493.1:7894120-7896539 GCF_000276665.1 Chinchilla lanigera
CTGCCTCTGCCTTTTGGATGCCTGCCCTATGCTCGACTCTGAGAGTTAGAGGGTGGAATGTGGTAGGTAAAATAATGATCCTATATCTTCCATGCACTAATCTCCATGAGTATGTCACCTTACATGACAAAGGTACTTTGCAGATGTAATTAAGGTCATTAACTAAAGTTAAAGGAGATTATCTTGGGTTACTCAGACAGGCCAGTGCAATCACATGAACAGCTTAAAAACAGAAGTTTCTCTAGCCAGCAACAGAAGAGGAAGGCAGAATGGAAGTCAAAGGAAACTGAAGCAGAAGGATTCCATGTGCCTTTGCTGTCTGCTAAGTGCAGGGGCCCGTAGCCAAGGAATGCAGACAGCCTCTAGAAGCTGAAAACAACCTCTGGTTTACAGACAGCTAGCAAAGAAAACTCAGGGAACTTTTTTTTTATGTAGTTCAGGCTGGCCTTGAATTCATTGGCTGGTTTCGAACTTGCAGTGATCCTTTGCCTTTGAGATTACAAGTGTGCACCACCACGCCCAGCAGGGACCTCTGTCCTATAGCTAAATGGAACTGTGTTCTGTTAGTAGCTTGGGTGAGTCTAGAAGGGAATCCGGCACCAGAACCTCCAGTAAGCGCCCTGGATGTTCAAGACCTTGGCTTAGTTTCCTGAGATCTAAATGGAGAACTCAGTCACAAACCAGGACTTCTGGCCTACAGAACTATGAGGAAAAGAATGGGTTCTGTTTTAAGATGCTAAATGTGTGGCATTTGATTGCGCAACAGAAACAGTAGTTGCATGGCATGGTGGTGCCTGACTGTAGTCTCAGCTGCTCGTGATGTTGAGACAGGAGGGTCACAAGCTTGACCACCCTTGACGGTTTAGCAAGACCTTGACCCCTCTACACCCATGAAAAAGCAGAAGAAGGAGAAAAAGAGAAAAACAATTTAGTGACACTCAGCTGCGATGAGCCTCACGAGCTAATCTCTGGCAGCGGGCGCCACCCATCCCCAGGGACCAGCAAAGGCAAAGGTTCCAGGCAGGGAACAAACAAATCCGCAGAAGGTTGTTCAGGCTGGACCCTGCTCCGTGGGAGGAGTAGGTGGGAGATGAGGTTTTGGCTCGGGTGGAGACTGAAGGGAAGGCAGCTTCCAGGAAGAGATGGCTGTTGTGAGCGAGCTGTGTGTCAGCCCAGAATCGGCCTCCACGTCTCCTCAGCTGGATCCAGAATGAACGCCCTGCCAGCAGATCCCGCAGCCTCCGGCCTCGGCCTCAGACCGCCCTAGCGCACGCTCCGTGAGGAGCCTTGTTCCTTCCTATCTCATCCTGTTTTTTTTCTTTGTTTCATCTCTTTTTTCCCCTCCCGGCTTCCTTTCTGTGCTAGGGACTGAACACAGGGTCTTGGGTGAGTCCTGATTCATTCAGTCACTTGGGAAGGGAGGGGATGCTGGTGACCACGGACCCCACAGACTAAAGCTGATGCCAGGGCTGAGGGTTTTGCATGTCCAAGATGCACATACACCTGGGAAAGACCTGGAAGGGAACTGGGGAGGTGAGGGATGTGGAACAAAAGAAAAGTGAGGTACAGAAGTCAGACTGCCTGGCTGTTACCCAGATGACAACTGGGCAGAGACAGCACAAGAAAACAACAGAATATTCTTATGAATACAGACACAAATGCCACACATAAAATACAAGCAAATTAAATTCAGCAACATTAAAAATAGAGGCCAGGGATAGAGCTCAGTGGCACAGCACCTGCCTGGAAAGTGCAAGGTCCTGAGTTCTAGTCCCGATACCAACAACAACAAAAAAATTATAGAGCATGGTCAAGTGGGATTAATTCCAGGAATACAGGGATGGCCGAACACCTAAAAATCAATTAATTTAACTTAATATAAATTAAACCATATAAGCATTTTATATAGATGCAGGAAATTTTTTTTTTTTTTTAGTACTAGGGATTGAACCCAGGACCTTCACACTCAGGGCGTTTGTTTTGTTTTCTTTTGTGAGACAGGATGTGGCTAAATGCCCAAGCTAGGCTTGATTTTTTTTCCTTTTTTTTTTTTGTTTTTCTCCGGTACCGGGAACCAAACTCGTGACCTTGTGCTTGCCAGGCAGGCGCTTTGCTGCTGAGCTAAATCCCCAGCCCCCCCCTTTTTTTTTTGAACCAGGAATTGAACTCAGGAGCTTGCACTTGCCAGGCAGGTGCTGTGCCACTGAGCTGTATCCCTGGCCCCTTTTTCTGGATTTTTGAGATAGGGTCTCCATATGTAATTTATTCAGGCTGGGCTTGAGCTATGTAGCCCAAGCTGGCCTTAAAACCTTGGTAATCCTGCCTCAGCCTCCCAAGTGCTAGGATTACAAATGTGTGTTACCATGCCCAGTTCAAGGCCGCTCATTCCTTTATAAACTGTGCTGAAAGTTCCAGCCTG
>NW_004955493.1:7897933-7899359 GCF_000276665.1 Chinchilla lanigera
ACACACAGTACTGGCGTAAAGACAGTTATACAGACCAGTGGAATTAAGTTGAAAGTATGAGGGTACCTCTCTCTTAGAGGGCCCAAGCTCTACTTAAATGTGTACTTTTAAATTCTGCACCCCCAAACTCCTTATGCCTCTCAAACAATAAAGTTGAGAATACGGGGGGGACCCCTCATTTACAGTTTGTTTTCAACAAGGATATGAAGACAATTCCCTAAAGAATAAAGAACAGTGTCTTCAACAAATACTGCTTTTAAAAAAAACCTACCAGAATTAACAATAATAAAAACCCAAATACTGCTAGGACAGTTAGAACTTTTTTTTTACCTCACACCCTATGTAGAAATTACCTCAAAATGGAGATCTCTTTTTTTTTGTCTTTTTGGAGACATGGTCTTCCTATGCAGTTCAAACTGGTCTTGAACTCATTTTGTAGCCTAGGCTGGCCTCAAACGTGCAACGATCCTCCTGCCTCAGCCTCCGAAGTGCAAGTGTTGGGATTACAAGTGTACAGCACCACACCCAGCTATCAAATGGATATCTTACTGTGACAGCTTTTAGCTATAAAAGCTGCTATAGTTATAAAACCTTTAAAAGCTTTACAACTTCATTATTTTTAATAATGAAGTTTGAATTTACTATCAGCTTATCAGTTTTTGCCATGGGAAAAGTAAAAGCTACCCAGGATTTTGTTATGGATTGATTGGATTAATTGATCCATTTCAGGATGTTGACATCCTAACATTAAATCTTCTAACACATAAGCATGGGATGTTTTTTCACTTAGTTAGATCTTTAACTGGTGAATTAGGCATGAAAAAAAAAGTTGTAATAACTTCATTATTAACTTTGTAACTAGTATTTATTTATTTATTTAAGACAGGGTCTTGCCCTGTAGTTCACCTTGAACTCACTATGTAGTCTAAGCTGGGCTGGAACTCACAGTAATCCTCCTGTCTCAGCCTCCCAGATGCTGGGACTACAGGTGTGTGCCACCATCCTCAGCTATAATTACTTTAAATGTAATAATAAATGTTTAAACAACTTTTATCTAGAAAATTTAGAGAAGAAAGTGTGGTGGTGCACATCTGTAACCCCAGCACTCAGGAGGCTAACACAGGAAGATCACAAGTCCAAGGCTGACCTATAAGTTCAAGGCCAACTACATAGTAACAGCTTGTCTCAGAAAACCAAAACTGCTGGGTATGGTGGCGCACACCTGTAATCTCAGCACTCAGGAGGCTGAGGCAGGAGGATTGTTGCGAGTTCGAGGCCAGCCTGAGCTACAAAGTGAGCTCAAGACCAGCCTGAACTGCATAGCGAGACCCTGTCTCAAAAAGACACACACACAAAACACACACACACACACACACACACACACACACAAAGAAAAACAAAAGCAAAAACCAACCAACCAAATAAA
>NW_004955493.1:7899459-7901176 GCF_000276665.1 Chinchilla lanigera
AGATTCATATAATAGAATATTATTTTACACAAAGAATAAGGGAGGGATATAGTCTACGGCCATACCACCCTGAATGCACACGATCTTACCAGAAGAAGGTACGGATATAAGCTATTCAGTCAATGAAACCACAGTGCTAAGGGAAAGAAGCCAGTCACAAAACACCACATAGTGTATGATTCATTCCATTTACTTGAAAGGTCTGGAGCAGACAAATTCATAGACAGATCGGATCAGGGATTCATTGGGATGGGGGGGTCATGACAGTGAGGAATGGCCCGCAGAGGCTTTTTTTAGGGGTATAAAAATACTCTGGAATTAGATTGTGATGCCTGCAAAACCCTGTGGATAAACCGAAGATCAAACTTGTATGCTTCAAACAGGTGGATTTTATAGTGTGTGAACTACCTCTTAACAAAGCTGTTAAAAATCTTTTTTTTTTGAACCAGGAATCGAACTCAGGACCTCATGTTCACCAGACAGGCGCTGTGCCCTTGTGCTATATCCCCAGCCCCTAAAATCATTTTTAAGTCACACCATGAGTTCCCTCAGGGACCTCAGGCTAAGGTATGAACACCTGGAGTGTCACAGCAAGGGAGGAGTTTCTGGGCTAAGCAAGGGCTAGTGATCTTGAACACTCGTGGGATTCACTTCACCACTGTAGATGGACACCCAAGGCTGTCTGCTGACTAGCATAGATATATAATCTTTTCACCATTTTTTAAAACGTTAGTTATTTTTCAGTGCAGAGGATCAAACCCAGGGCCTTGAGCTTGCTAGGCCAGCACTCTGTCCTTGAGCTATGCCCCCAACCTTGAAGACCCCTTTCAAAGTTAGTGTCTGAGGGTCCCGGCATGACAAGGAGGCCTCTGCCATCAGAGAAACACTTGCTACTTTTGCTCCTTGTCCTTATCACCTATGTACCTGTGCTGAGCTACAGCCAACGCTGCAATATCCGGACTGGCATACGGGCCTGGAGATGTCACTTCCTGCCACTGCAGCGCGGGAAACACCAACTCTTGGGATAAGAGCACAGAAAGGACGTTCTGCTCCATGCTGACCTTCGGCTTTGTCTTAGTGTGTAAACCGAGAGGGCCCTAGTGGCTAGAATTATAACCTGGAGTCAGTGCTTGAGTACGCGAGACATATTTTGAGAATTTGAGCACTTATGTGTAATTTGGCCCAAAGAGGAGCATACTAGCTACATAACTTTACGCCCTGTTTTTTCCCCTCCTAACTCTTATCTGTACCTTGTTTTTTCCATTTGACGTACATTTTGAATTTTTTAGTGGTGCTAGAGACTGAATTGAAGCCTCACAATAACTTTTTCTTTTTTTGTCTTTTTGAGACAGGGTTTTGCTGTGCAGTTCAGGCTGGCCTTGAGCTCACTTTGTAGCACAGGCTGGCCTTGAACTCTCCACGATCCTCCTGCCTCAGCCTCCCGAGTGCTGGGATTACAGGTGTCACACCCTGCCTCCAACACTAACTTTCAAGGAAAGCTACTTAACACTCTCCTTTTCCTATTTATTTGAACAATCATTTATCATAAATTCACAGAAATATTCAGGATTGCTTCTGAATCCCCCCTCTGTTGGTTAATTTATTTTTGTGGCAATGATATCCTGTTTTTATTCTAGTACTTTGATGTTTGTGTTTCCAGTATGTCAAAGACTGCTTTTACTGTTTGTAGAAAATGTGTTGTGACTATAATCCCAGC
>NW_004955493.1:7901439-7929392 GCF_000276665.1 Chinchilla lanigera
AAAAAAAAGTTTTAGAATGCTAAAAAATTCAAAGATTAAACTGGGGTAGGAAAATCAACATCTTTTGGAAACGACTTTTCCAGTTTACGTGGTATATTCCCAAGTCCTTACACTGTATACTTCAGGCCCGACATATCGTTTTCTTTATGTAGGTTTTGCATCTTTATTGTGAGTTGGATGCTTTTTAGTTAATTTTTTGTTTGTTTTTGCTATAGGAACCTTTTTTCCTTCAAGTGTATTTCCCGATTTGTTACTGTAATATATAGGACTAAATTTTTGGCTTCTGGTTATTATCTATAAAACTCCTCAGGGCCGAGGCAGGAGGATTACCTTAAGGATGAGGCTACCCTGGGCTACAGAGTGAGTTCAAAGCCAGCCTGAGCTACAGAGTGAGACTCTCTCTCAAAAAAACCCCAGAAAACAAAAATACCCCACTTTTCAGTAAAAGGTTTCCATAGTGATAAGTATAGGCTCAACAAAGCTAAATAAGATTTGTTCACTGCAGGACTTTTTTTTTATAAACTGGGGCTGGAGCTGGAGGATCCTTATGAGTTTGAGACCAGCCTGAGCCAGAAAGTGAGCTCAAGGCCAGCCTGAACTGCATAGCAAGACCCTATCTCAAAAAGACAAAAAAAAAAAAAAGAAAGAAACCATATATATATATAAACTAGGGCTCATATTCAGAGGGCACTGAGCCGTATACCTAGCCTTTTATTTTTTATGAGACAAGATCTTGCTAAATTGTCCAGACTGGCCTCAAAGTTGTGATCCTCTCACTTCAACCTCCTAGGTAGCTGGGATTACAGGTGTGTACCACTCCTGGTTTATACTTTTAACAAAATTTTCTAACAGGAGGCTAAGGAACTGTGTACTTAGCTTGGCTATGGAATCCTTTGTCAGAAAACATCCCAGAACATACTCTGGGACACAGTACACCTACACACCTGTCAGTGTGCAGCTGGGCGTGGTGGCGCGGGCCTGTGATCCCAGCACTCGGGAGGCTGAGGCAGGAGGATCATTGTGAGTTCAGGGCCAGCCTGGGCTACAAAGTGAGCTCAAGGTCAGCCTGAACTATATATGGAGACCCTGCCTCAAAAAAAGACAAAAAACAGTACAAAACAAAACAAGACCTGTCAGCGTGGGGGTCTCCACTGAACCTCTTCTGATCCCTAGCTCCCATCCTCTCTCCCTCAACCAGAACAGAGGACAGTCCAGTGTCAAAGGGGATGCTTTAATGAGCGTCCCGAGAGCGCCCTGCCTCTCACAGCTGCTGCCAGCTTCCTCTGTCCCCTCCTCTCTGTTCGGCGGCAGGTGAGCTCGTTGCTCAGGGCAGGGATCAGGAGTCTAAGGAGTGAGTGGGGGGCAAAGCTGTCCGGCCCTGTGGGGGCAGGGCACTCCAGGGTCAAGGGCCCGCGGGCTCAGGCCGGCCCCTCTTCAGGCACTCCTAGCAACGCCACCAGCGGCTCGAGCGGTATGGGGGTCCCCACGGGCACAGGGTGAGTGCGTTCATGCTTGCGCAGGTCGCTGGCACTTAAGAAAGCCTTGGGGCAGTGGGCACAGGCGTGGGGGCGCACGGAGCTGTGCGTGCGGCCGTGCTTGCGCAGCCCCGCCCTGTCGGAGAAACTCTTGCCGCACTGCGCGCAGGGGAAGGGCCGGAGCTCGGGGTGCGAGCGCTCGTGCCGCCGCAGCAGGGTCGGGGTGGGGAAGGTCTCTTTGCACTCGCGACAAGTGAACTGCGGGGGCTTCTCGTCGGCCTCCTCAACCCCGGCCAACCCCAAGGGCCCTGCGGCCTCCCCGACGCCGGGCCCCTGGCACTCCACGTGCTCCACCGTCATCCCTACCACCTGCCACTGCGTGGCCATCACCGCGCTGGACTCGGGGGGCAGCCCCAGCAGCCCGGCCGGGGGCTCGCCGAGGCCCGCGGCTGTGCCGGGGGCGGCCGGGCCCTCACCTGTCACACCGACCGGCAGCGCCAGCCCGACCACCAGCTCCGGCGCGGCGGCCTCGCTGCTGCGGTGGGTGCGCTCGTGCTTGCGCAGGCTGGACGACACCACGAACGACTTCCCGCAGGCGCCGCAGTGGAACGGGCGCTCGCCCGAGTGCACGCGGCTGTGCTTGGTGAGGCTGGCGCGCTCGGCGAAGGCGCGCCCGCACTCCTCGCAGCGGAAGGGCCGCTGGCCCGAGTGCACCAGCGCGTGCCGCTTGAGGTCCCAGGACGCCACGAACGTCTTGTCGCACTGCAGGCACTTGAAGGGCCGGTCGCCCGTGTGCACGCGCCGGTGCATGGCCAGGTCGGCCGGCTGCCGGAAGTCCTTGCCGCACTTGTCGCAGCGGTAGGGCTTCACGCCCTCGTGCGCGCGCTGGTGGCGCCGGAAGCTGGAGGGGTCGGAGAACATGCGGCCGCAGCGCGGGCACAGGAACGGCTTCTCCCCCGAGTGCGTGCGCTCGTGGCTCTGGTAGGAGCTGAGCTGCGTGAAGCCCTTGCCGCAGGCCGGGCAGCGGTAGGGCTTCTGCGCCGCGTGGATGCGCTGGTGGCAGGTGAGGGACGAGGAGCGGGAGAAGCTCTTCCCGCAGTCGGAGCAGAGGAAGGGGCGCTCCCCGGTGTGCGACCTGCGGGGCAGCGAGGCGGGGTGTGAAGGCGGCGGCGCCCTGCAGCCCATTGGGCTGTGAGCCTCAACACCCCCGGGTTTCTCCCCCTGACCCCCTAAGCTTGAGAAACCTCCAGGCAAGACCTCGGCGCACACCACCGACTTGACCTGCGCAAACGACGCCTTATCCACACTTGGCTCCCCCGACCAAATGCTGCCAGGCTCCACGGCAGCGCTGCACCCTAACCAGCGCGCCCCGCCCTTCGGAGCTGCATCCCAAGGCGCCCCCACCCCACAACTAGGAGCCCTCGCGCAGCCCCGCCCACCACCTCCGGGGCTCCGCCCTCCGCCCCGCCCCTCCGCCCTTAGCATCCCGCCGAGGGTGTGCAGGTGCCGAGGGTGTGCAGGCCGCTTACCGCTCGTGGTTGCGCAGGTCCTTGAGCTCCGCGTACGCCTTGCCGCAGCGCTCGCAGCCGTAGGGCCGCAGGCCCGCGTGCGTGCGCCGGTGCTTGCGAAACACCGAGGGGTCGGCGAAGCTCTTGCCGCAGTCGGTGCAGGCGTAGGGCCGCTCGCCGGTGTGGCCGCGCTGGTGGATCTTGAGCTTGGACAGCGCGCCGTAGGCCTTGGGGCAGTGCGCGCAGCGGAAGGGCAGCTCGCCCGCGTGCGAGGCCAAGTGCACGCGCAGACACACGGGCTGCATGAAGCGGCGGCCGCACTCCGGGCACGGGAAGGGCTTCTCGCCCGTGTGGCTGCGCCCATGGCTGCGGAGCTCGGGCGCCGTCTTGTAGGCCTTGGGGCACAGGGGACACGCGTAGGGCCGAGGCTTCGCCGCCGAGCCTGACCCCTTCTCCTCACCAGCTTCTTCTCCCTTGGCTTCGGTGTCCTGCTTTGGCTTCACCTCGACCGCCTCCTCTGCGCAGTCTGCAGGCACATGCGTGGCCGCGTGGCGCGCAGCCCTGGGAGCGTTTGGAAATGTCTTGGTGCAGGACAGGCACTTATAGCGGCGGCCACAGCGCTTGTACCCAGGCGCAGGGGACCCGGCTTCCGTGGCCTCCACTTCCATGGCCTTGGTGGGTGGGGCTTCTCTGCAAGACAATCACAGGCCAAAGCCAAATCCCTTCGCTGTTCTTCAAGGCCTCGAGGGAACCTTTCTCCGCGCATTTCCCGCCGGTGTGCTCAACACCAATGCACACCAGGGGACGCCCACGGCCTCCCTGTCAACCATGCCCTGCTCCCACAGTCCTGGTTTCTCCTGTGCTCTGCTCACTTAACCATTTTTTGTTATTTACTTTTTTGGGTACCAGGAATCGAACTCAGGACCTTGCACTTGCCAGGCAGGCACTTGTGCCACTGACCTATGTCTCTGGCTGCTCTGCTCACTAAGGGTAGGAGTGGACCCGCTGAGGGGCCGAAGGGACTAGGAGAGAGGTCTGACATTACAAAAGGCCCACCTGTACCCCCCCATCCTCTGGGCTTTCCCAACACGAGGCCACCCCCAGAATGCCTGGGCTCCATCTGTTTCACCATCCTGCTGCTCAGCTCGGTGACCAAGGACTCGCAGGATGCAGGTCCCGTCCAAGGTGACAGGGGCAGAGGGTAAGCAGCTGTGGGCCTGGCCCAGTCTCTAGATGCCCAGGGAGACAAGCCTCAGTCCCCAAGATGGCTACGTGGAGTGGTTTGCACCGTGCGGAAGCGGTAGGCCTCTGGCTGGTCAGCTCTCAGAAATGCAACTGTTCACAGAGGACTGTGGCATTGCACCCTGGAAGGGACTCCGCCCCAGACAGGAATCCTAGTCCTCCCTCTGCTTGGGAATCTTGCTGGGCTCCTGCCCCCATAACTCTGGTGGTGGGGAGCTCACTCTCTCAGCCAGAGCTATTGCTAGCTTTGTCCCAATCTATACATCTAATCTAGTGAGGCCTCCTGGACACCAGCTCTAGATGAGCTCCCCACTCTCTGCCCCGAGTTCAGACACTGTCCACCCAGCTGCTCCTAGGATCATGGTTGGAGGAAATAGGATTAACAACTGCATTAGCTTTAACACTGGCTCATCCGCCCAAGGGCATGAAGAGAAGAGGATTACGGCAGATCCACTTAAGGAGAGAGCAGCAGCTGCAGCGGGGGGAGCAGGCCGGCCACGGGAGAACCAGGTGTGCCCAGCAGCTGGGCGGCCCGTACTCCACCGCCAGCGCTTTGGATAACTGCGAGGGCTCAGTGGGATTTGGAATTGTTTTAGGCCTCTTTTCCCCGAGCACCTCTACAGCTGGAGGTTTCCAAGACATGGCGCTGGGGTTGAGGAGGGTGGAGCACAGCTGAGGCAGGAGGATGCTGAGGGAAATACAGATAAAGGCAAGGGCACAACTTATCTAGTGGACCCAGGAGCTCCTCCCGTGAGTGGCAAAGGCTTCAAGTCAGCACACTCCTGCCTGAAGGTCCTGCCTCAGTCCCGCCCTCTGCCCTGCCCCTCGCCCCATGCAGCCAGTCAGCTCCCTAAAATATCCTGTGATGCCCCCATCCCCTGGTCACGAGCTTTCCATGGCTTCCATACTACGCAAGTCCGCAGACTCTCTCTGGTTATTCCAAATCCTACCAGGGCTTCATCTGAGCCCCACTTCCCTGGGTTCTTCCTGTACATCTTTGTGTTTGGGCCCCGATCCCACATAACTCCACTCTGCCCTCAACTTGGTTAGTTCACTTTCGCCACTAACTCCTGGGGTGTGAAGCTGGATTAAAGGGCTGGCGTTTCTTCTTTTTTTTTTGTCTTTTTGAGACAGTCTCGCTATGCAGTTCAGGCTGGCCTTGAGCTCACTTTAGTAACTCAGGCTGGCCTCAAACTCACAACGATCCTCCTGCCTCAGCCTTCCAAGTGCTGGGATTATAGGGGTGCACCACCACGCCCGGTATCTTTTTTTCTTTTTTTGTCTATGGCTGGTGTTTCAACCACACGAATTCATCTTGTAGTTCCTAAGGGATTCATCCCTATCTCTGTATGAGAGACTCACTATCTCCTACCAGGCCATCACTGGACAGTCTGCTTGATAAAAGTTTCTCCTTAGGAAAAGTAATAAGCTGGGCATGGTGGCGCACACCTGTAATTCCAGCACCGGAGGCTGAGGCAGGAGGATCATCGGGAGTCCAAGGTTAGCCTGGGCTACAATGTGAGCTCAAAGCCAGCCTGAACTGTACAGCGAGACTCTGTCTCAAAAAAGACCAAAAAAACAACAACAAAAAAAAACCAGGAAAAGTAATGGTAGCATGCCGGGGTTATAGATTAGAGGCAGAGCACTTGCCTAGCATAAGTAAGGCCCTGGTCCAATACTCAGCTCACGTTTACTAAGCACTTACCAAATTCCAGGTTGTACCCTATGCTCTTTATGTGTACTGACTCACTTACCTTCATGTCAGCATCATGAGAAACGTTCTTTTCACAGATAAAAGATCTGAGGTCCAGAGCAACAGCACAGCACTGTGCTTAAGCACACAGTCTTGGAAGCCAAAATGCCCAGGTTCAAATCTTGCCTCCATCACCTCCCAGCTGATGTGACCTTGTGCAATTTATTGTATGTCTGAGGACCTTGGTTTTCTCATCTGAAAAATGGGGGTAAAAATAGTATTTACCTCAGCGGGTTGGGTGAGGTTTGTTTTTTTGTTTTTTTGGTTTTTTGGTTTTTCTCCGGTACCAGGAACCGAACTCACAACCTTGTGCTTGCCAGGCAGGCGCTTTGCCACTGAGCTAAATCCCCAGCCCCTTGGGTGAGGTTTGAATGAGAAAGAATAATTACTGTCCTCAATTATTGAATCTTTTCAGAGCCAGACACTTTACTGACCATGCTACCTTATTAATTCTCTTGCTTCCTCAGATAGGAATTTCATAGCCCCCATTTTACAGATGAATAAACTGAGGTTCCAAGAGTAACAGGACTTGCCTACCTGCACAGCTTGGACTTGAAATTAGGTTTTTAACTCATATTTAGTCATCAGGCCCTTGCCCAGTGATCTGAGACTTCTCAAGCTTTCTGCTGCCAGGGCAGCCCTATCATGACCAGAACCCTGAGCTCAGGTCACACCTATATCTTCTCTCATCCCTACAGAACTGCTCTGGGATCAGAACCAGCACCCTTTACATTTCAGGAGACTGGGTCTGCTGCTTCTGAGCTTGGGCCCTATTCTAGCCCTTGACAGCTCCGGGTCTGTCTTACACTGGATCTGTGAAACAGAGACCAGGTTGTTGGAGCGATAAATCCCTGCTAAGGCACTCCCCAGGGAAATGGTAAGGGAGTGTCTGGTGGGTCCCTTTGGGCATCCAACTCCATGAAAGTGGATAGCCAGGTAAGCTAGGTCCGTGTAAATCTACTATTAAATCTTCACTGTGCTGAGGACTCTTCTTAGAGAGCTAATTCTCCAAGCAAAGTCTGTTCAGTCCCCAGTATTAGAATAATTATCTAGGGAGCCTGAGGCAGGACACAAGTACCTGTATTTTAAACAGTTTCTGGCCCGGCGTGGTGGTGCACACCTGTAATCCCAGCACTCAGGAGGCTGAGGCAGGAGGATTGTGAGTTCAAGACCAGCCTAGGCTACAAAGTGAGCTCAAGGGCAGCCTGAACTACATAGCGAGACCCTGTCTCAAAATGACCAAAAAACCAAAATCAAAAACAAAAAAAACCACAGTTTCTGGATCATTCCCAACAGTTAAGAATCAAATACACATACATGTAGCTGGGTGCGACAGTGCACACTTGTAATCCCAGCACTCCAGGAGGCTGAGACAAGAAGATCACTGCAAGTTTGAGGTTAGCCTGGGCTACAGAGTAAGACCCTATCAAAAAACAGAAAAAAAAAATCAAATACATGGGCTAGGGGTTACCTCAGTGGTGGAGTGCTTGCTCAGTACGTACGAGGCTCTGGGTTTGATTCTAAGCATTCAAGAAAAAAAACAAAACAAAACAGAAACAGAGTTAAAGCAAACAAACAAACAAACAAAAAAAGCCATG
The DNA here is from genome assembly GCF_000276665.1 of Chinchilla lanigera. Lineage (NCBI taxonomy): Eukaryota > Metazoa > Chordata > Mammalia > Rodentia > Chinchillidae > Chinchilla > Chinchilla lanigera. The sequence goes on from NW_004955493.1 coordinate 7,909,016, forward strand.
TGTGGTGGTGCATGCCTGTAATCCCAGCACTTGGGAGGCTGAGGCAGGAGGATTGCCTCAAGTTTGAGGCCAGCCTGGGCTACAGAGTGAATTCAGGCTGGCCTGAACTACACAGTGAGACCTTGACTCAAAAAAAAGAAAAAACAAAATATCAAAGACATATCCTTAGATGTTTACATGCTCCTAGCAGAAAGTCATTTTTACTACATCTGTTTTCAGATGTGGAGATTAAGACCCCACAGGGAAGCAATATATACAAGGACAATATATACAGGGTCAGATTTAAACTCAAATCTTCAGGTCCATACTTTTAAGTAAAATAAGCTGGACGTGGTGGCGTGCACCTGTAATCTCAGCACTCGGGAGGCTGAGCTAGGAGGATCTTTGTGAATTCAAGGCCAGCCTGGGCTACAAAGTGAGCTCAAGACCAGCCTGAACTGCATAGCGAGACCTTGTCTCAAAAAGACACAAACAAACAAACAAACAAAACCCCATACATCAAATCCCTAGCTCCTACTGTAACTGAATTTGGAGACAGGTCTTTGCAGAAGTAATTAAGGTTAAATGAGGTCAAAAGTGTAGGAGTCTGGTCCAATAAAATTAGTTTTATAAGAAGTGACAACACAGAGAAGCAAAATAACTAGTAATAACAGCCAGTATTTAAAGCCAGCTAGTCAGACTCTCAAACTTCTACTGTCTTCCAACTATTACTTTTTTTTTTTGTCTGTTTTTTTTGAGACAGGGTCTTGCTATGCAGTTCAGACTGGCCTTGAGCTCACTTTGTAGCCTAGGCTGGCCTCGAACTTGCAATAATCCTCCTGTCTCAGCCTCCTGAGTGCTGGGATTACAGGTGTGCGCCAACTATTGCTTTGCTAGCACTTATACTTCTGTTCTGGTTGTTAACCTATTTATGGTGAAGATCAAAATTTTTTGAATTTTTGCAGGACATTCATATATACGCTCTAGAAAAATCCAAGGAACAAGAATTTGAAGAGAACACATTTCACTATGTGCCACTGTTATGAGCATTCCAAAATTGGATCCCTAGGCACTGAAGGGTTAATTATCTGTCTCCAGCACTGGGTGTCCAGGCTGAACAGCCCAGAAACTTGACTCTGTGCATCCTCTCTGCCCAGAACGGTTTGGCCACCTGAGGCAAACAGCACGAATTGACTTCACACGGAATTCAATCGCCTCTGCAGCCTCTGCAGCCTCTGCAGCCTCTGCCCCTCCTGTAGGAGGAGTGTGTGGAAAAAGTCAAGGGCTATTTATGAACTCAATTTGTCCTCCTTCCCCAGTTGACAAGGTCTGAATATCACCTCAGGGTTCCACAGCAGGCTCACTAGTGTGATCACCTAGTAGGGGGTGCAGTTCTGCTGTCTCACCCTATGCAGAGACTCACTTCCCCAAAAGGCCAGGCTGAGGCCTTGGGGGCAAGGATGAAGTGAAAAGGAGACTCATCTAAGGCTCACAGGTCAGCAATCTGCACAGCTGTACTCTTGGTCTAAAACCTGGTCTGTTTCAGCCCGGGCTTCAGTGACAATCTCTCCCTCTGGTCATCGAGCCAAAATCCTCCAATTTGGACCCCTCTGTGTGCCATAACCTCTGCCTAGTGGACTTCGCTTGCCTTCTTGCAAGGGAAAACTCTTTTTGCATCCTCCGAATACTCCATACTTAATGAAAAAGACCAAAACGTGGTATGTCTATGTACCAATCCTCCACGATGAATGTATTTATTATGTATCGCAAACATATACCAACAAAGAGGGGGGTACTTAGCGGGCAGTAGAGGTAAGGGATCCGCGGTGCTCTGGGCCTCAGTTTCTTCGTCAGTGAAATGGGTTCCTGAGGCATACGGGAGACTGAAGGGTGTGAGGGGCCTACCAGGCACTCTGAGCAGGGCCAAGGGCTGCACAAGTCCTGCTTTCCTCTCTCTGCCACCGTGTGTGTTGGTGCTCGGGCCAGACAGGCAACTCCCCTGGGCAGGGCCCTGGGCTGGACTCGTTTCGGGATAAACCCTAGGAAAGCGTGGCCGCAGCGAACACGGCAAGCAAGCGTGAAAGAAGAGCGAGGGTATGAAAAATGAATGAACGGAGGCCCGAAAGCGGACAAAGGCTCCGCAAGATGGCGTTCTTTAGGACCGTAGGTGGGGCGGCCAGGGCCTCCGCCGAGGAGGGGGGCCACCGGCGCCGGGGACCTTGCGGGCCGGCCGCACCGCGGAAACAAAAGCCCGCAACATGGCGGGCTCTAGGACCCCTGGGCCCGCACCGCGCACGGCCGCGGCCGCCTCGGCCGAGCGTAGGCAGCGGAGCAGCCGGCCCGCGGGCACAGCCGGCGGGTTCTAGGACCTGCTGGGCCCGGAGGCCGCCCCGGGCCGCTCGCCGCCCGCCCCGCCCGCGCCGGGCCAAACCAGCGCTCCCTCGCTGCCCACAGGGAAACTGAGGCCGGCTGGGACGACGTCCGCGCGGGAGCCACCCCAGGCCCTTGCGACTTCTCGCCGGCGTCTCTTACCTGAGTTGATCTGGACCGACTCCGCGGCGTCGGGATTAGCTCCTCTGGCAGACAGAAGCCCGGGCTCCACCAGTGAAGGGCCGGCGCTAGGACCCAGCAGGGGGCAGGGGAGGCGGGGCCGGCGGGCCAGAAAGCGGAAGTGGAAGGGAGCTTTCCCGGCGGCGGAGGAAGGAAAAGTTTGCAGCTCCAGCCTAAGGTGGCGGAGAAGCAGCTTGCAAAGGGTCTCTGGGTGCTAAGGGGAGGAGACGCCGGCAGATTGACCGGATACACCGGCCAGGCCACCGAAGTGTCTCCAAGACCTAAAAGGTGGGAGGACAGGCCATGCTCAACCTAAATCCGCTTATATTCCACATTTCTTTTAATAGTAAGGAGTAACTTTAATGGGGTTTCCTCATCAGTCTTACGAAGTCTTTCAGCGAGCCCATGAAAAGTGTCGCCAAAGTACTGTTGCCAGGGTTGCAGGATCTTTTTTTTTTTTTTCTTCTTCATCTCATTCAATATAGACCGGAACGATTTTAGCATCTCTGGACGGAAGTGTGGCTAAGGTAGTTGCTAAAACCGCTGTGCTGCGACCTACGTGGGCGGAGTCAGAGTTAAAAGCGCAGCCGGAGCCTCGCGCCGGAAGTGTGCGCTGAACCACTACTAGGAGGCGGGACAGGAAGTGTTCCTGAGGCGGAAGTTTCGCGGGGAACCTTTTGCCTCAAGGACACTTCCTGTTTCCTAGTAACAATAGGAAGTGTCCGCGGAGCTGGGGCTAGACTCCTAGCTTATCAGCTATACTTTCTTCCCTCTTATTTCCTTCCTCTTCTCCCTTATTCTTTCAGTCTTTTACTGCCCTGTGGCCTCCCGGGAACTCTGGATGAGTGTGCGTGTATGGGAGCGCGAGAAGCCTCCACAGCCACTCCTTGGGGTGCGCGGCTGCAGTTAGGGTAAGGGTCTCAGTGCGCAGGCGCGCTCCCGTTCGCGGTCCCCAACGGACTCGCTCGCGGCGGGAACAAGAAAGGGTTGTTGGTGTGAGGTAGGGGTCCTGAGAGGAAACTGGCAAAGGAGTTAAGTGACTGGAGAGGACTTCATTGGTTGTTGATTTGGAAAGGGAACTGTGGAGAGGAGAAGCTGTAGGAGGCGAGAATTCCAGGGAGCAGGTTCAGTGAGGGGGTTTCGTGTTGGAGATAGTCGTATTGGGGTCCCCTAGGAGTTGGAAGAGGCCAAGATGATATGGGAGGCATGAGGAGCAACTACTGAGAAAGCGCTTTGGGATGAAGATTCACTGGATTCGCTCATGCGTAAACTGGGTTAACAGAAGAAGCGTTAGGTGTTGTGAGGGGTTGGTGACACAGTGATTGCGTTTACCGCAGTGCCTGGCACATGGTAATACTTAACATGATTTGGTGTCATCATCAGCATTAGGAGAGGAAATTGAAGAGAAAATGAGAAATGATAAGAATAATGGGATAGAAAAGGGATGAAATGAAATTCTCAGCTTGAAATGGGGTGAGACTGATGGACAGTAGTTTGAGTAAAGGAAGTGGCCAAAAGAATCTTGGGAAAGAAACCTTATTGACATGGTGAGAACTAGAGGTGTGGAAGCAAGCCAGTCTTTTCTCTGATGGGAACCTCTGCCCTCTCAGTCCTCAGCTGTCAGCTGGAGAAAGTAGCTGCTTTTTCAGGCTTCCAGGCTACTCTTGCTGCAGGGTAAAAGAAAGACGATTGGACATTTGGAAAAAGACTAGTTTCCTTGTAAGATGCCACAGGAAACTTTTATACTTTCAGAAGTGGAAGTGTAGAGGGTTAGGAACATAAAACCTTTGGAATGTGGTGTAAAAAGCATGATAATAGTACTATGATCTGAAGTAGGTTATCTCTGTAGACTGTGGTTTCCTTATCTATACCTCTAAGGATAACTTAAACATAGAGGAGCTCCCATATTTGGGGAGCTGTGCATGGGGAGGTCTTAAACGATGATACTTGCAGATTATCTCTAGCAGAAAGCAAGTCCCTGGGCACTGATACTTGGGGAACCTCTTGGTAACCTCTGGTATACTTATTGCTCATAGAACCAAGGTAGAGTTAATCCAGGCCTTCCTTTTGACCACTGCCCCCTCTTCCTAGGCCCTTACACCAGAGGAAGATGCTACTGCTACCTGTCTACTCCTCCTGAACCTCCAGCTTTCTGTCACATTGCCCCATGGAGGATACACCCCTCTCCTTCAGCTGCTCTGACTGTCAGCGCCACTTTCCTAGTCTCCCAGAACTTTCACGGCACCGAGAACTGCTCCATCCATCTCCCAATCAGGATAGTGAGGAGGCTGACAGCGTCCCTCGGCCCTACCGCTGTCAGCAGTGTGGGCGAGGATACCGTCACCCAGGGAGCCTGGTCAACCACCGTCGGACCCACGAGACTGGACTTTTCCCCTGTACCACCTGTGGCAAGGACTTTACTAATCCCATGGCCCTCAAGAGCCACATGAGGACACATGCTTCTGAGGGCCGCCATAGGAGCAAGGAAGCCACTCTGCATCTCCAGAGTGAGACAGTGTCTCTTGACTCCTGGGGCCAGAGGCTTGGCTCTGGAGAAGGCTGGGAAAACCAGACAAAGCATACAAAAGAGACACATGGCTGTGAGTCTGGACCTGACCCCAGGACAACTCCAGGCACTTTGGAAGATACACCCACCAAACAAAGAGAAGGCTGGGAAAGCCAGCCAAATCCTGAGGAGGGTACTGAGCGCTGGGGTCCCACCACTCACTCTGCCAGAGCCCCGCCTCTTCCCACTCCAGCCAGCAGCCTCCTTAGCAATTTGGAACAGTACTTGGCTGAATCAGTAGTGAACTTTACAGGTGGCCAGGAGCCCACCCAGTCTCCTCCTGCTGAGGAAGAGCGGCGGTATAAATGCGGTCAATGTGGCAAGACCTACAAGCATGCTGGGAGCCTCACCAACCACCGCCAGAGCCACACTCTGGGCGTTTACCCTTGTGCCATCTGCTTCAAGGAATTTTCTAACCTCATGGCTCTGAAGAATCACTCCCGACTCCATGCCCAGTATCGGCCTTACCACTGCCCCCACTGCCCTCGTGCTTTCCGGCTCCCCCGGGAACTGCTGGAACACCAGCAGTCCCATGAGGCTGAAAGGCAAGAACAGCCCTGGGAAGACAATGGGATGCCCACCACCAACGGGCACACAGATGAGAGTGCCCGGAACCAGATACCAACTACACAGATGCTGAATGGCTTGGAGCTCAGCATTTCTGGGGAGCTAGAAGATAGTGGCCTGGAGGAGTACCGGCCTTTCCGCTGTGGAGACTGTGGCCGTACCTACCGCCATGCTGGCAGCCTCATCAACCATCGAAAGAGCCACCAGACAGGTGTCTACCCGTGTTCAGTCTGTTCCAAGCAGCTGTTCAATGCAGCGGCCCTCAAAAACCACGTGCGGGCTCATCACAGACCCCGGCAAGGAGCCGGGGAAGATAGGCAGTTGTCGGTGACCCCAGCTTCCCTGCTGTTAGCTGATAGCACTCACAAAGAGGAAGAAGCCCCCACCACCACCCCGGACTATCGCCCCTATAAATGCAATGAATGTGGTCGGGCTTACCGTCACCGGGGGAGCCTGGTGAACCACCGCCATAGCCACCGCACGGGAGAGTACCAGTGCTCGCTCTGTCCCCGCAAGTACCCCAACCTTATGGCCCTTCGCAACCATGTAAGAGTACATTGCAAGGCTGCTCGAAGAAGTACAGACCCAGGGACCCAGGGTCCCCCCAGTCACCTCAAGGTGAAACTTTTGCCTAACTCGGGGGCAGCAGAGCCAACCCCGCAGACAGATCAGGGACACATGTGCAAACACGAAGGAGGGCCTGTCGGTATCCCCCCAGCAGCAGGTACAACATCCCCACTGATATGCAGCATCTGTGGGATGCCCTTTGAAGATCGTGAGAGCCTTGAACAACATGGCCTGACCCATAGGGAAGGGGAAAATAGCAGGACAGAGAGCACAGTGTCACCTCCTAGGGCATTTGCCTGCAAAGACTGTGGCAAGAGCTATCGACACTCAGGCAGCCTCATCAACCACAAGCAGACCCATCAGACGGGAGACTTCAGCTGTGAGGCTTGTGCCAAGCACTTCCACACCATGGCTGCCATGAAGAGCCATCTGCGTCGCCACAGTCGGCGGCAGAGCAGGCGCCATCGGAAACGGGCTGGCAGTGGGGCAGAAGCCAAGTTCCCACTAGAAGGGCCCTGGGCCCACGCGGTTGAACACAGTGTGGGTCTGGATTCTTCCCAAGACACTCCAAAGGAAAGTCCTTGTGAAACTAAAGGCAGCTTGGAAAATTATGGGGACTGTTTGCAGGCTCAATCTGAAGGTGACCATTGTGGGCTTGAGAGGGATGAGGCCTGTTTCCAGGGTGATAAAGAGAGGGGAGGCACTGAAGGAGGACTGGAAGGGAGGGAAACCTGTTTCCTTGACAACTTAGACATCCCAGGTGAGGAGGAAGCCAGTGGGACTCACTTCTCTGATGGCCTCACTGGGGTAGATGTAAACCAGAAAACCACTGGTGAGCCTAACTCATCTTCCCACTCTGCTGAAACTGCCAGCAGCTGGCAGACTGAGGTCACTCACAAGTGCTCTGACTGTGGGCACTCTTTCCCCCATGCCACTGGACTGCTGAGCCATAGGCCCTGCCACCCACCAGGCATCTATCAGTGTTCCCTCTGCCCAAAGGAGTTTGACTCTCTGCCTGGCCTGCGTAGTCACTTCCAGGACCATGGGCCAGGGGAGGCGGCCTCAGCACAGCCTTTCCTCTGCTGCCTCTGTGGTATGATCTTTCCTGGGCGGGCTGGCTACAGGCTTCACTGGCGCCAGGTTCACAGCTCCTCAGGCGTGACTGAGGGCTCAGAGGAGGACGGGGAAGAAGGAGCAGCAGAGGTGGCCTCTGCTTGTAGCCCTCCACTACAGCTCTCGGAAGCAGAGCTGCTAAATCAGCTGCAGCGGGAGGTGGAAGCACTGGATGGAGCAGGTTATGGGCACATCTGTGGCTGCTGTGGTCAGACCTACGATGATCTGGGGAGCCTGGAGCGTCACCACCAAAGTCAGAGTTTGGAGAATCCCATAGATAAGGCTTCAAGCCGCCCAGAAGCATCAGGTGATGCTACAGAGATAGCTGCAGACAGTGTCCTTGAGGGCGCAGTGCCTTCTCTCTCTGGAGAGGGTGAAGACACAAAGTCTGAAGAGGGAGTGAGTGACACAGTTGTGGACAGCCTTTGCATGCAAGTTGGTGAAAGTTTCCTAGAGGTTCACCCTCGTCCCTTCCGCTGCAACCAGTGTGGTAAGACCTATCGCCACGGGGGGAGCCTGGTAAATCACCGCAAGATCCACCAGACTGGAGACTTCATCTGCCCTGTGTGCTCCCGCTGCTATCCCAACCTGGCTGCCTACCGTAACCATCTGCGGAACCACCCTCGCTGCAAAGGCTCTGAGCCCCAGGTGGGGCCCCTCCCAGAGGTAGGGTTCAGCAGTGAGCCCCAGAATGTGGCAGAGAGGGGGCCAGAGCAGGCAGAAATGGAAAAGCTCCAAGAAGAACTTAAAGCAGAGCCCCTGGAGGAGGTGGCAAGCGTGAAAGAGGAGAAGTGGGAGGAGACCCCTGTGAAAGGGGAGGAGATGGAGCCACGGTTGGAGACGGCAGAGAAGGGCTGTCAGACTGAGACCAGCGCTGAGCGGCCTTTCAGCTGTGAGGTGTGTGGCCGCTCGTACAAGCACGCTGGCAGCCTCATCAATCACCGGCAGAGCCACCAGACCGGCCACTTTGGCTGCCAGGCCTGCTCCAAGGGCTTCTCAAACCTCATGTCCCTCAAGAACCACCGGCGCATCCACGCAGACCCTCGGCGTTTCCGCTGCAGTGAATGTGGCAAAGCCTTTCGCCTGCGGAAGCAACTGGCCAGTCACCAGCGGGTCCATGTTGAACGGCGTGGCGGTGGGGGGACCAGAAAGCTGATTCGGGAAGATCGGCCTTTCCGGTGCGGGCAGTGCGGTCGGACCTACCGCCATGCTGGCAGCCTCCTGAACCACCGGCGTAGCCATGAGATGGGCCAGTATAGCTGCCCCTCTTGCCCCAAGACCTACGCCAACCACATGGCCCTGAAGGACCATCAGAGACTACACTCTGAGAGTCGGCGGAGGCGGGCGGGGCGGTCCCGGCGGGCAGCTGTGCGCTGTGCGCTTTGTGGCCGTGGCTTTCCTGGCCGGGGATCTCTGGAGCGGCACCTGCGGGAGCATGAGGACGAGGCCAAAGGGGAGCTGGCCGGGGGCCAGGGAAGCTCAGATGGCACAGAGGGCAGTGAGGGGAGCTTGGCCAACAACCAGGGACTAGAGGGCAGATCAGGGGGTACTGAGTCGGTACCCCAGCTAGAAGATGAAGCCACGAGGCCGGAAGAGCATACTCAGAATCCAGCCGGGACGGCAGACTCAGAAGCCACAGATGCAGTGACCTGGGGCAGGGGAAAAGCAGACGGGTGGCAAGGAGAGAGAGGACTGGTCAATCACAGTGGAGGCTGGGTTCCTCAGGGCCAGGCGTTGACCAAGCCAGAAGCCCAGTCAGAGGACAGCGTCCCCAGGAGTCCTTGCCACGTTGCCGACGGTCAACCCAATGGACCTAGTCTAAGTCACGTGGATGGCTGGGGTGATGGAGATAGCATCTCTCAGCTCCCACCAGAAAGCCACTCCTATTCCTGCTGCCAGTGTGGCAAGACCTACTGCCAGTCAGACGGCTTCTTGAACCACAGCACCCACAAGACAGACCTCCACTACTGCCTGCTCTGCGCTGAGGAGTTCTTAAATCCCATGGCCACGAAGAGTCACAGCCACAACCATATAGCTGCCCAGGTTCTTTCCTGCCCCGACTGTGGCGTAGCCTTTGAGTCCTGCCATGAGCTGGCCACTCACTTGCAGACGCATGCCACGGGCCGCAGTCAGGTGCCAAATCAGATGGAAGAGGCTGGAACTGTAGAGGACAAGGTGGGGCTCCCCGGTCAAGGGAAAGCTCAGGAGGCCCCCTCAGAACCCCTCAGAGCCTCAGGAGAGGATTCCAAGCAAGCTAGTGGAGAGCAAGAAATAAACTTCACAGGAGCCGACAACAAGGAGCGGCCCTTCCGCTGTGCCCAGTGTGGGCGCTCCTACCGTCATGCTGGCAGCCTGCTGAACCACCAGAAGGCCCACACCACTGGCCTCTATCCCTGCTCCTTGTGCCCCAAACTTCTGCCCAACCTACTGTCTCTTAAGAACCATGGCAGGACCCACACAGACCCCAAGCGCCACCGCTGCAGCATCTGTGGCAAGGCCTTCCGGACAGCTGCCCGGCTGGAGGGCCATGCGAGGGTCCATGCACCCCGGGAGGGGCCTTTCACCTGCCTCCATTGTCCCCGGCACTTCCGCCGTCGAATCAGCTTCCTGCAGCACCAGCAGCAACACCAGGAGGAGTGGACAGTGGCCAGCTCTGGTAAGGGGGGTTTTCGCTTCTGGGCCTTTTGGCTAAGATCAAGTGTAGTATCTGGTAAGGGGGAATGAACAGAGGATTGAAGGGTCCCAGAACCCTTCAATGGGGAGGGCCACCTGGGGCACTTGGAGGGCAAAGCTGGGTCCTGAAGTGAGTGGCAGAGCAAGGCGGGAGAGAGTCACATAGATTCCAAGAGGTGGTGGGGACCTAAAGGTCGAGTGGAAAACAGGTTGAAGAGGCTGCCTTTTGAGCAGCTGCGATCTGCACTCTTGGGTTAGATAAACAGATGGCCTAATGGGGTGGGCAGTGTAAGAGGAGAGGTAGCGGTCGTAGACAGAGGCTGCTGGGCGGGCTCCTCTGCCACGGCCCAAGAGGAATGGCCTTTCGGTTTCGGCTTGGGCTGGGTTCCTGGGCACCACCTGGATACTGTGTCTGGAAACCCTCCTGACTGAGCTGGTAATGTTTTCTGGAGAAAGAGATGAAGCCATCAGTTTTGTCTGGGTTCTGTTCTAGAGTGCACAGGGAGCCAGGAGGCAGGGAAGGGAGCTCCAGGATGCCTCGGCCTCCGTGCAGGCAGTCGGGGATGGCCTTCTGGGCTTCAGGGCATGTGGGGTCTGCCCCCTCAGTCCGTGACCCCCACTGACAGGACTGTTTTATGGCGTCACTGCTGACTTGGCAATGGAAACTGCGTCACTGGTCAATATTCAACTCTCTCTCCTGACATCTTATCCTTACTCTCCTCCGCTTTTCTTGGGAACTAATTTTTTTTCCTATAAACATTGTTCCACCTCTCTTTTTCTCCCTTTTAGTCAATTCCTCTCTCTGCTGTAGGTTTTTTTGTTTTTATGTTTTTATTTATTTATTTAAGTTTTGAGGCAGGCTCTCACTTTGTAGACCAGGCTGGTCTGGAACTCACAGCAATCTTCCTGCCTCAGCCTCCCACGTAGTGGGGTTAGAGGTATGCGCCACCGTGCCCAACTGTAGATCTTTTTAGACTCCAACCAAACCACCCTTTTCACCTGCACACACACATCACCCCCCCCACCTGGCATGTTTAATTAGAGACCTGAGTCACACATAATTGTTCCTTTGAAGCCAGGCCCAGCTATAGCCACACGGTCATTAGGCCCTATCTCTCATCATCTTATCGGAGGGCATCTGAGTAGACTCCCTCCACCCAGCCCACAGAGGATGAGATGTGGAGGGCAGGGCAGGGCCGACCTGTCCTCCCCAAGCCCCGGGCTCCCTGCACTGTGGTAGAGGAGAACCCATTCCATGTAGTGGCCACCAAGGATGATGTCCCTGAGATGGTGAGTCCTTGGCCAGAGCTTATCAGGGAAGGGGAAGAGTGGTAGATAACGTTCCCTTCAGAGCGGAAGGGGTGGCTCTCAGGGCGGAAGATTTCTTGTGAGAGGCCAGGTGGAGGCCGGGTAGCCAGGGCTGGGGAAGCTCTGGGGAGTCTTAGGGTTCCTGGGTTCTCCGTGGGGTCACAACAGGGGGCTGGCTTCTGGGCTGGGAGGTGTGCTGTCTGCCTCCTCGGTGACCTCCTCTTTCTCTCCCCAGGAGCTCCAGCGGCACCAACAGCAAGCAGAGGGGACTTGTCATTGCCCCCTGCAGTCACCCTGACAGCCCCACTCCTGGACCCTTCACCCCAGTGGCCTGCAGACCTCAGTTTCTCCCTCTGAACTTCCACATCTCCAAAGATCAGAACGTTGGAGCGCGGGTGTGGGCAGGGCCGGGCTTGATCTCCATGTTTCGCTCAGGAGTAGCTTGGGCATCCCCAGCTCTTCTCTCCCCCTGTGACGAGTACCCAGATCTGGCTTCTTTCCCGAGAAGGGAGTGGGGTGTTTCTCATGTCCCTGTCATTGAAGGATCTTCTTCCCCCAGCCTTCGTCACCATGCTTCGCCAGGATGCCGGCGGCCCTTGCTAGCTAGATTGCAACACCAGGGAAAGCAGGTTCAGAGAGCCCATGGGTGGGAATGTTGCCTGTGAAAGGGGAGCCTTTTGCTACACTTTGTAACTTATTTTCTAAAGTCTATTTTGTAACAATTTATTTAAGTTTTAAAAAAGGAAAATTGCTCCCCCCCCAAAAAAAAAGAAATTTTCGAAACAGCTGGCTGATGTGATTGTGTCTGAGGGGGGAAGGGTAGGGACAGCAGGGGACACCTGCGTTGGAGAGCAGAGCCACGTGGGAGCACCCGTGGGCGACATCCCTGTCCTGCAGGGTGAGGACTGGGGCACCTGCTGGTTCTTGGTAGGCTTCTGCCACAGCCAGATGGGCTGTTGGGCCGCCCCAGGGCCTGGAACACACTCGGGGGCACGAGGAGGGGCAGGCACGGTGACATGGGAGGCGTCTCACTTTTCCCACGTCCTGTGAACAGCCTAGAGCGTCACTGTCAGCAGCTGGCCGGTTGGCCTATCAAGGAAAGGAAGAGCAGTGCACTTGGCTTTGTCCTCGCAGCGTTTGTTCCCTCCCTTAAAGGAGGAGGCTCTGTCTTGGCATCCGCACACCCAGTTCCACAAGGGGGAAGAGCCACAGCTAGAATGCACGTGGTCTGCGCCCTGCTACAGCCCACCCGGCGCAGCTACAGGTGGGTCGGATTGACCCACAGGTCTGGAACGGGCAGGGAAGCCCCAGGGACACTTACGTGAGTTGGCCAGGCAGCTCCCAGCCTCCACCTCAGGCTCGGGCGCCTCTTCTTCGGGCTCCGGCTCCTCAGCAAAGTAGACCTGCCAGTCTAAACTACTGACCCAGTCCTCATAGGCGGGCAGCGCCGTGAAGACGGCGGGCCTCACAGGGCCTTGGCAGGCATCTCCAAAGCTGTGTAGCCCGGCCAGGAACCATGTGCCCCTGACCTCACGCAGCAGCGGTGCCCCCGATAGGCCCTGTCAGGGATCAGTGGCGATGAGTTCTTTCCCCCCCTTACGCAGCTGTGGGAGGGCAGGAGGGGCTGAGGGGCTGGTTACTGGGGGCTGGTCGGCAGCACGGACTAGCTCTAGTGAGACGCAGGCTGGAGGCCAAGCGTGGCATGTGGTGAAAGGAAGCCAGGGGTCTGCTGGCCAAGGTTTGGAACTGGGGCTCACCTCACAGTGGGGCAGCTCGCCCACAGCACTGGTGCACACCATCCCTGGCAGAATGGGGATGCCGTCACCCCCAGGGGCTGCATGTAGCCGGCCACAGGCCCTAGGCCCCAAGAGGGTCACAGGGACTGTCTGCAGGGAGCTCAGGCCTGTAAGGTAAGGGAAAGAGAGGCTGCCCCAGCGGCCTTTAGGCTGGATGGACAACTGCTGGTAGCCCCAGTCCTACGTACCTGCTTCTTGGGCCAACCCCAGGACCCAGCCACGTTCCCCGTCAGGCAGGCGGTGGTCAGCATAGGGCAGGCAGAGGGGTCGCAGACTGGGACCCAGTGTCACAGGCTGGGCTAGCAGCAAGAGGGCCACGTCATAGCCCCCTTCTGGGTGTGTGTAGGCCCCGTGCAGGGTGAGTTGCTTCAGGCCCCGTTCCTCTGCGCCAGCCCCCAGCCCTACGCTCCATTCTTCCAGGGTCTGGCGCCTATGCAGAGGAGCATTGATTGACAGCACTGCGGGGCTGGGCTGGGATAAGGCACACAGAGGGAAGGGCCGCGGGGCTCACCCGATGAAGCAGTGGGCCGCTGTCAGCACCACCTCCTCTGATACTAAGGCTCCCCCACAGGCCAGCTTCCCCTGGTGCTTCAGCCTCGCATCCCAGGGCCACGGAGAAGGGGCTCCTGCCAGGGGACCCGCTCCCCTCAAGGATCCACAGGCTGAAACAGATTTCATCATCTGACTTGTTAAGCACTCACCCGGCCCGGCACTTGCCAGTGCTGTTAAATCCTCCCAGCGTCCTTTTAGGTTCACTTGTGTTACCCTCATTAACAAAGGTTCCAGGAGGTTAAGTGACTTCCTAGCTCTGTACCAAAAGCAATTAGTAGCAGGCTTGGGATTCAAAAGTCAGAGCCTGGCTGGGCGTGGTGGCGCACGCCTGTAATCCCAGCACGCAGGAGGCTGAGGCAGGAGGAATGCTGTGAGTTTGAGGCCAGCTTGGGCTACATAAGCAGGCTCAATGCCAGTCTGAACTATATCGTGAGACCATTTCAACAAAACAAAATAAAACAAGCCAGAGTCTGAGCTTTTTAAGCCTGGGGATCTGAGAGTACTTTGTCCCAGTCCTCCAGAAAAGGCCCTATTCCTCACTTCCCAGACCCCTGTCTGCATTCCTCTGGGGCAAGACTCACTCCAGAGTCCCAGTGCTTCCCCTAACACCAAGACGTCCCTCCTTCCCAAGTATAAGTTTGCATGTAGTTTGCATGTTGCTTGCTTCCTGCCAGGATTTTGAGTGTGAGCGCTGCCTGTTTGATCTTGCTGGGTCCCTGCCTGGAGGCTTGCTACTTCTTTAGAAAACCTTCATCCAGCTGAGTGTGGCGGCACATGCCTGTAATCCCAGCACTGGGAGGCTGAGGCAGGAGGATCACCATAAGTTCAAGGCTAGCCTGGGCTACACAGTGAGTTCAAGGCCAGCCTGCACTACAAGGCCAGACCCTGTCTTATAACAACAACCAATCAAAAGCAAAAACCTTCATATCTCAGAGATCCCTCTTTCCGAAACTCCAAAGCCATCAAGCTGCAAAGCATGCCTGTCAGCCTTAATGGGGTTTGTGGGCTGAGGCTGGAGTCTAGGGGGAGGCAAAGGAGCTGGGGGCTGGGGCAGCCAGGGGCTGAGGCTGCCCTGGAGGAGCAGACTCCCTCTCTGGGCTTAAGTCTAGGGCACCACTTAAAAACCCCCTTAGCCCTTCCTTGGCAGTGTGTGGGCCCTGTATCAGTTCTCTGTTCTGACTGAAGTTTGCTTCACTGGCTCCACCCGCTGCCCGGAGGTCCTCAGACAGGCTTGGGCTTCCCCACATGTCCCACTCCTCGCACCCACTGCGCGTACCTACACAGCTGTCCTCATCGCTGGTCTCCGGGGTCCCTGGGTTCTGGGCCGGAAAGGCTGCCCCCTGAGCACGCGCCTGCAGCCAGGAGCTGTGAGCAGCGGTGTCGGTCAGGAGCACAGGCGTGTCTTCCTGGGCACATCTGGATGCGAAGCTGATGATCCCAGCCTGAACCCAGTATCCACTGGGCTCTCGGCACAACACAGGGCCCCCAGAATCTCCCTGGAACCAGGCAATGGAGCCTGAGCCACAGGCCTGCCTGGGGATACACCCCTGACTATAACCCATCCT
This sequence comes from Chinchilla lanigera, assembly GCF_000276665.1. Lineage (NCBI taxonomy): Eukaryota > Metazoa > Chordata > Mammalia > Rodentia > Chinchillidae > Chinchilla > Chinchilla lanigera. Next base: position 7,924,252 of record NW_004955493.1, read on the forward strand.
TCTCCGTGGTTGCACCCCCAGTTTAACGCTAGGCCTCCCCTTCGCCCTTCCCTTCTCCTCCCCCTCAGACCTGGCACGGTCCCTGCACCCCAGGCTGGGCACCCCCACACAGCATCCCGGGCCGGGCTGGGCTGGCCAGCAGACGCTGGTGCAGCCGGTTGTAGAGACAGTTACATGTGGGGCGGCTGATTAGACGCAGGCGCAGGTTCCGGAGGGTCCTGGGAGCTGCGAAAGGGATGAGGGTGAGACTGGAGTCTAGGTTCTGGGAGGCCCAGGGCACTGGGGGCTGGGACAGTTGGGAGCCGAGACGGTGACCTGGGCAATGGGACTACCTCTCCGGGCTTAAGTCTGGAACAGCACTCACCATCACTGGTGTCTTGATCCCAACCAGTGGCCCAGCAAGAGGCTCCAAAAGGGAAGCGATGGGCAGGTTGGGGCAGGCAGAGGGGCGTACGGGTCGTGGGGTGGGCCAGCCGTAGCAGGGCCAGGTCTGAGCCCTGGCTGTAGTGGTTAAAGGCCCGGGGCAACTGCAGGGCAGCTACCCCCACCTCCTCAGCCCCTGGACTCAGCCCCTCACGCTGCAGAGAACCCAGGACAACGGACCAGGAACTCAGTTCTGTTGCTGCTTCCCTGGAATGGGAAGGAAAGGCCTGGGCTGTTGGAGTGCAGGGGAGACAGTGACACCCCAAGAGATAGCACAGGCAGCTGAAGACCGACAGATAGTCTGGCGCTTCAAGCACAGTCCTCTTTTTTCCAACCTCAGTTTATCCATTTATAAAGCTATCACGAAACCGGGCGTTTTGGCGCACGCCTGTAATCCCAGCACTCCGGAGGCTGAGGCAGGAGGATCCTTGCAAGTTCAAGACCAGCTTGGGCTAGAAAGTGAGCTCAAGGCCAGCCTGAACTGCATAGTGAGACCCTGCCTCAAAAAGACAAAAAAAGAAAAAAAAGCTACCACGAAAGGTTGTTAAGGTTAACTTGATAATAAATACCTGGCACAGGACAGAGACTTAATAAATGCTACTTTATTCTAGGGACAGGGATCAGTCTTGCAGGGCATAGGGACAAATCATCCATCTCCAATGCCAGAGACCTGTCTAACCCCGCCATGACTCACTTTTCAAAGCAGTGGGCAGCCGTGAGGACCCAGGTATCTGCCACCAGGGAGCCACTGCAGATGTGGACTCCCTGCCGTCGCACGCTGGCTTGCCAGGGCCATTCTCCGGGTAGTGTGTTGCCCTCCTGAGGCGCAGGGGGGCCGGGTCCACGCTGCCCACATGCTGTGGAGAGGAGTAGGTCATGCACACAGCAGACCCTTGTCCGGCTTCACCCCAGGCCTACCCCAGACCCAAGTCCTCAGCGCTTTCCCCAGAGCGCTGAGCTGCTTGAAGACCTGGGAAGAGATAGACGCAGGTGAGACTTGGGCGCTTTACTCTCGGGGCCCAGGTTTGATGGAGGGGGGGGGCTGGGGTGAGCCCCGGGTTCCTACCTATGACTCCACAGACCTCACCAGCCCCTCCCAGAATGAAAATATATGAGGTCGAGAAGTAGCTTTTATTGGAACCCGTTCAGAGTACACACGCAGTAATTAATTCTCCTCCCTCAGCTTTGCTCAGCATTCTTGGGCCTGAGGAGCAGGGCCCGGGGTGCAGCTCGGCACCAGGCCAACCCCCCTCCAGGCTTCAGAACCCCTACTACTTCCCCCACTGCTGAGTCACAGGTGGCCCAGTATGTAGTAAGCCTTAGCTTAATTGTCCCTTCAGCCATGGAGGCTTTAAGTGCACAGATTAGAGGCCTTCATCATGTTCAAGTGGTGAAGTGACTCACGCCACCCCTGTCCTAGCGACTTGAACTCCCCGTCTTCCCACAAACTGCCGGAGAGCCCACCGGAGGGTCGCTGCCCTGCCTCGTCCCCTGTGTGCATCACGGGTGCACACAGATAGGCCCACCGGACATCCGGGGCAGCACAGCCGAGACGTGACAGAGGAAGGATGGGGGAGAGGGAGCAGAAACCGCCTGAGCTCACTCTGGGAGCAGACAGGCAGGCAGGGTGCAAGGAACACACGGAGAAGCATGACAGTCCCCGCGGACACTAACTGGGCCCGAGAAAGTCCCGGCCACATTTTTTCACACAGGTGGCCCTGTATGTCCCTCCACACACACACACAGCCACACACAGGTATCGCCACATGCGGATGCTGGCCCACCGGCGGGACCGAAGCGCGGGGGCTGGAGGGGCTGAGTGTGGCCTGTGAACGCCCCACCCCACGCACGCGGATGGCTTACCCTCTGTGAAGACCAGTGCTCCCAGGATGAGCAGCCCTGCGCCCCCGCTGTGCCTCATGCTGCGCCCGGGCCACTCTGCCGTCCCTCTGTGCTCTGGTTCTCCCGGGCCGCCTGGGTCTCCCTGGCTCCACCTCTGCCCCGCCCCCAGCTGGCTAGGAGTCAGGCGTCATTGCTTTTTTTTGGGCTGGAGGGAGCCAGCAGCTCTTAGCTCTGGGGCTGATCACCACCCATCTTCAGATTGCTGCGGAGACAGACTGCCCTGGTTCAAATCTCCACTTATCACTCCCTTGCCCTTGGACAGTTAACCTGTCCGCGTCTTGTCTGAAAAACTCAAATGAGTTGTTGGATGTAAAAATGCGTAGACAAGAGCCTGGCTTCTAGTAGACTCACTGGCATGGGAGCACCATCGTGGGGCTGTGAAGGCCACAGGAGGCAAGCTCCCTTGGTTTCCACTTTTCAGCTTCCCTGCATCTCAGGCCAGGACCAGGTGAGTTTCAAATACCTCGTCCTCATGTCTGCTTCCGAGGCAGAGTGCGCAGGATTAGGTGTTTGTTGGACTGAGTCTCTGCTTCTTGCCGGCTGTGAACGTACGGTAAATCCCAGCACCTCTCTGGGCCGGCTGCCTCCCCAGGAAACAGAAAACCTTTCTTGAAAATGGGGCCATGCGTGGTGGTGCACGCCTGTAATCCCAGCACTCGGGAGGCTGAGGCAGGAGGATTGTTGTGAGTTTGAGACCAACCTGAGCTATAAAGTGAGCTCAAGGCCAGGCTGAACTACATAGCGAGACCCTGTCTCAAAAAGATACATACACACACACACACACACACACACACACACACACACACAAAGGAAAGACTCTCAGTCGGAAAGAATCCTTTATCTCTTTCTGACTCATAACTCATGCCAGCTCAGACCGTTCAGGAACCCTGATCCTAACCCAGATACAGCGGTGGGTAGTTTACTGCAGACACTGAAGCCAGATGGCCCAGGCGAACTCACACTGTGGTATATGGGGCTGGGGGTAGCTCCGCGGCCGAGTGCTTGCCTTTTTTTCAGTGCATGTGTGAGGTCCTACACTGAAGGGGGAAAACCCCCAGATCTCTTTAACCCCTTCCCTACACTAAATATGTGATCTTCGGTAACTTAGCCTCTCTGTACCTTGATGTCGTCGCTGCTATGGGCATGCTAACAGTACTTAGCTCATAAGGGCCGGGGATATAGCTCAGCAGCATAAGCACCTGCCTGTGCAAGTGCAAGTCCTGAGTTCGATTCCCAGTAAAAAAAAAAAAAAAAAAAAAAAAAGTTAAAAGTGTGCTGTTCAGTATTAAACAACAGCAACAAAAACAGTATTTAGCTCATATAGTTGTCACACGGATTAATTCATTTACACATTAACATAAGTTCTTAGAACAGTGCTAGGTCAGGGATATAATTCAGCGGTATAAGTGCCTGCCTGGCAAGCGTAAGGTCCCGAATTCGATTCCTGGTACCAAAAAACAAAAACAAAAAACAGTGCTTAGCATGTGGCTAAATCCTCAGTACATATTAGGAAAAACAAAACAAAACAAAAAACACAACCTGGCCCTGGCCCTGGCCCTTCTGGCCTACCAAGACTGCTGTGGATTGGCAGATAAGGCAGCTGGAGGGATTATGGTTAGACTACAGGAAGAAGCTCCCAGCCATGCACGGAGTCAGAAGGGCAGTGTGCCCTTGCAGGCGCATGTGTGACTCTCTCAGGAAAGGAGTGCTGGCTCCTGGAGGCAGCAGGGACAAGCTGCCAGCCTATTTTCTGGGGGTGGGGGCTGACAGTGCCCCAGGCCTTGCTGACTGTACACGCTGGAGTGAGACTAAGAACAAACACCCTTCCTGGGCAGGCCTTCCACTCTCCCTGTGACTCACATGCTTCAGTCTTCCAGGGAAGGCAGCGCTGGGGAAGCCCAACACTAAGGTCCTGACAGACAGACGGTTCAGACGTGGCCAACTTATTTAGGAAATTTTATTGCTTAGAACCTTCTTTCCCAGGGCAGTAGCAAAAACCAGCCCTTGGAGAAAGAGCTAGAGGCACATTTGGTCCACTTTCCTCTGTGTGATTATGGACAGGGTAGGGGAGAATGCAGGGCCTTCAAGGGACCCAGGCATGGCCTGGTGGGGCAGGGCTTAGGCCACAGCAAAGATGAGGTCATCCCAGTTTAGGGTGAGGCCTCAGTGCCGCTTGGCCTTGCCCTGGGGTTCCTGGACCTCTCGGAAGCTAAGCCACATTAGGCCCACATTGATAGCATAGGTAGTGATGCAAACAATGCAGAAATCATAGAGCACGAAGAATAGGATCCAGGCTAAGTAGATAGAACCAGCAAGGGACACCAGGGAACTCAGCACCAGCAGGATAGAGGCCCAGCGTCCCCGCAGGCAACCTGCAAAGAAAAAAAGGGTCAGGAATGGACATCTCCAGAGCTTGCCATGACTTCCTTGTGCCGCCCACATAAGGGGCTGCTGGGAAGCTAAAGTAAGAGGCTCACTGTAAGACCTCGCTTCTCCCATCTGTTCAGTGACCCCTGGGACCCAAACAGACATACTGCCTGTTGAGCTCTACATGACATGAAAGTCATTTTTACTTTTTTTTGTTTGTTTTCCGGTACCGGGAATCGAACTCATGACGTCACCAACGTCACGCTTGCCAGGCAGGCACTGTGCCACTGAGCCAAATCCCCAGGCCCGAAAGTCACTTTTAGATTTCCCTCCAAGAGGAATTTCTGCTGGGCGTAGTGGTGCACGCCTGTGGTCCTAGCACTCAGGAGGCTGAGGTAGGAGGATAGCTTCCAGTTCAAGGCTAACCTGGACTACACAGTGAGTTCAAG
>NW_004955493.1:7930267-7934884 GCF_000276665.1 Chinchilla lanigera
GTAGTTCCGGCTGGCCTTGCCCTCACTATGCAGTATAGGCTGGCCTCGAACTTGCAGCGATCCTCCTGCCTCAGCCTCCTGAGCGCTGGGATTCCAGGCGTGCGCCACCATGCCCAGCGCTCAAAAGTTCTTTCAATGCCAAAATTGGCCTAATGGTTGGCCCCGCTTTGGAGTTAAACACACTGAGGCATATTCTCTTTGCCCTGAACCCACAAATCTCCAGCTCCTAGGCCGCCCACTCCACTTTCTCTCATGCCGATAACTACTAATCCCCCGATCCACAAGCACACCCAGACTAGCCACCTTGTCCCCGGGAACAGCCATCACCAGCACCTCCCCACCCTACTCCTCGCAGCCATCCTGGGCCCACCATCAGTCCCTCTGCTCTACCGCCCCCTCTTTCTGTTTTTTGTTTTGCTTTTGGTACCGGGAATCGAACTCAGGACCTGGCGCTTGCCAGGCAGGCGCTTGTGCCTCTGAGCTACATCCCCGGCGCCCCCGGCCCCTCTTTCTGGATCACCGTTATTCCTTGGCATTCGGATCCACGTGCAATTCCCCAGAATCTCTGCCCCTGCCCGACATTCATCGGGAACACCAGTATCTCTGAGTAGCCCAGCCTTTGTGCACATCGCCTCGACCAGTCCAGGTTCGGAGTGTACATTCAGGCACTTTGATCTCAGTCTCCAAAATCATCCGGCAACCTGGCCGCCACGAACCCCAAGCTCTCCACGCCTTCCGCGCGCACCTGGAGGAGAAGACGCGAGAACAGCTGATCGCGGCGCCCACGTCGCAGAGCGCGCGGTAGTCCCGGTCGCGGGCGCGCGCCGCCTTCACGTGCAGCGCGTAGAGAGAGAGCGCCAGGCCTGCGAGGCAGAGCGCTGGCCGCAACCACCCGGGGTTCCTCCAGGTGGAGCCCATTTCTGTAGGTCCTGCCCCAGTGCCAGGTGGCCGGGAACCACTCAGGAAGGCTCCGCAAAGCCCCGCCCTTCTTGCCCCGCCAGCTTGGTGATTGGCTGGCACTGGCGCGTTCTCCCGGATCCTATTGGCTGTTCTCGGCACTCCGTAGATGCCATCGCGAGCACGAAAACAGCGAGGAATGCTGGGGTTGTAAACTGCATTGAGGGAGCGGGTAACCGCAGACGAAGCGGCTGCAGGCCCGACGGGAACTGTAGTTGGAGGGGCTACGAGTCATCGAGGGAAATGTATTATTAACGTGACTAACAGCATTCTGCGGTTCCCCTGTACCAAGCCCTATTCTCGGTATTAACACATCCACGACCTAGGTCCGATTCAGGAGGCAAGCATTTCCCTGAGTGACTATTTCAGACACTGCTGGGGCTACAGCCTAATATCCTCCCGCTTCCCGCCTCGCTTCCTGCTTTCAATCGGCGGAGTTCTCGCTCCCTTAAATTCCGTTAAGCCACACCTTTCACAATTGCCCAACCTCTGTACTGTTGAGGCGCCCCATGAAAAAACTTGAGCCTGCATCAACCCACCGGTCCCTTCTTTCCAAGCTGCCCTTTACAACAGCTCCGTCTACTGAAGACCCGTCTCTTCTGTGCCTTCAAACCCTCCATCCTTCCCGTCTGCATGAAGACTTGTTTCAGAAACAGCAACAAGGCTCCCTTAGCCAAGAGGACCTCGCGAGCGAGCTCCTCCCCGTTATCCACATCCTCCCTTCACAGCCAAGGTTTGAGATACAATTTACATTCCTGTTCTCCGCTTCCTGCCATCTTCCCACCGCAGAAACTAGCTTCTACCCCCAGACACTCCCCTGACAATTGGTGGTGGGATCACCAAGATGCCAAATCCAGTGGTTATTTTTCCAATCTCATCTTGCTTTACCTGCCAATAGTATTAGTCATTGTTTAGTTTTGTTTTGTTTTATTTCTTGTCTTTTTGAGACAGGGTCTTGCTCTGCAGTTCAGGCTGGCCTTGAGCTCACTTTGTAGCCCAGGCTGGTCTCAAACTCGCAAAGATTCTCCTGCCTCAGCCTCCTGAGTGCTGGGATTACAGGCGTGTGCCACCATACCTGGTTTAGTATTAGTCATTGTTGTGCACTCCCTCCTGTGAGCTCTCTTTTCCGCTGGGTACTATGATGTCCCCTCTCCTGCAGGCCCTCTTCCCTCTATAGCTGTTCCTTTTCAGATCTATTTCACTTATTCCAGTAAGTGGTAGGTCAAATAATGGTCTCCAAAAACGTGCAGGTCCTAATCTCTGGAACATGTGACTGTTAGGTTATATGCCAAAAAGGAATTAAAGTCGCAGATGGAATTAAAATTGCTAAGCAAGCCGGGCATGGTGGCGCATGCCTGTAACTCTCAGCCTCAGGAGGCTGAGGCAGGAAGATCGTTGCAAGTTTGAGACCAGCCTGGGCTACAAAGTGAGCTCAAGGCCAGCCTGAACTGTATAGTGAAACCATGTCTCAAAATGACAAAATAAATAAATAAATAAATAAATAAAAATTGCTAATCTACTGATTTTAAAAGTGATATTATCCTGAATTAGTAGATGATCCAATGTAATCAGAAGAGTCCTTAAAGTGAAAGAGTGTAGCAGAAGTCACAGAGAAATATCACTTTTACAGCAGAAAGGCAGTGTTGGGGGCATCTAGAAGCAGCAAACAGCAAGAAATGGCTTCTTCCCTACAGTCGCCAGAAAGGAACTATTGGATCTTGACTTTAGCCCAGTGAGACTTGTAGACTTTGAACTGCTATAGAACTATAAGAAAATTAATTTGCATAATTGGAGGCCACTAAATTTGTGCTGATTTGTTTTTTGGTTTTGGTTTTTTTCTGGTACTGGGAATCAAACTCAGGACCTCCCACTTGCCAGGTAGGCGCTGTGCCGCTGAACTAAATCCCCAGCCCCAATCTGTGGTAATTTGTTACAGGTACAATTAGAAACTAATTCAGAGGACTGGGATTTATGCCTGTTTCTTATCTCTCTCTGTCTCTGTTTGTCTGTCTGTCTGTCTGTCTCTCTCTCTCTTTCTTTCTTTTTTTCTTTCTTTTTTGAGATAAGGTCTCACTATGCAGTTCAGGCTGGCCTTGAGCTCACTTTGTAGCCCAGGCTGGTCTCGAACTCAATCTCGAACAACAATCCTCCTGCCTCAGCCTCCCAAGTGCTGGTAGTATAGGTGTGCACCACCACGCCCGGCTCTCTCTCAACAATCTCATAGGGTGTTTCTGTTATTTATTGCTGGCTTCCCCTAGAATGAATGATCTAACAGGGAACAAGATGGAAGCCACAGTGCCTTTACAATTTAACCTGAGATGTCATACACCATATCTGCTTTATCCTGTTGGTTCCCTTCCACCCTATTCAGTGTGGGAAGAGACTAAAAGTTTGTGATTATTGATGACATCACTATTCAGCAAATCAACACAAATAAATGGTTTAAACAATACTAGTATTACCCCCTCTCATGTAGATTTTATGCATTAAGAATTTGGGAAGAGGGCCAGGGATATAGCTCAGTGGCACAAGTGCCTGCCTAGCAAGCACAAGGTCCTGAGTTCAATTCCCGGTACCAAACAAAAAATAATAATAATAATTTGGGAAGATCAATTTTTATTTAGGGGGACTGGGGATTTAGCTCAGCAGCACAGCGCCTGCCTGGCAAGGGCAAGGTCATGAGTTCGATTCCTGGTACCGGAAGAAAATTTTTATTTAGTTTTTTTTTTTCAATACAGAAGATTGAAGCCTGGAGCTCGCACATGGTAGGCAGGCACTGTACCCCTGAACTACATCCCCACCCTCCTTTTATTTTGCTTTGAGACAGGATCTCACTAAATTGCTCAGGCTGGCCTGGAATTTGCAGTCCTTCTGCCTCAGCTTCCTGAAGTGCTGGTGAGTGCTGAGATTATAGGCATTTACCACACACCTGGCTCATGCCCATGTAAGTTCCTAGTGGGATGGACCATCTTCAGAAAAATACAGTCTGCCTCAGGGGGCAACATTATCTCTTCTCTTGTCCCCTCTTACTACCTGTAAGTCATGACTTCCAAGCTCTGACCCAAGCCCACATCTCTCTCCTGGGTTCAGCTGTATTTCGAAACATCTTTTGGGCGTCATCGTCTGGATGTCTCAAAGGCCTGTTAGATCCAAAACACTCAAAACTGAACCCCTGGGCTGGGGATATAGCTCAGCGGCACAAGTGCCTGCCTGGCAAGAGCAAGGTCCTGAGTTCGATTCCCTGGGACCAAAAAAAAAAAAAAGTAAAAACAAAACACCAAAAAACTGAACCCCTAGCTGGGTGTGGTGGTACATACGTGGAATCTTAGCACTCTTGGAACCTGGAGCAGGAGGATAGGAAGTTTGAGCCCAGCCTGGGCAATTTAGCCCTTCCAAAGCCTTCTCCATAATTTATTGCCTTCCTTTCTCCTTTCCGTTGAGACCTTGTCTCAAAATAAAATGAAATATAAAATTAAAAGAGCTGGGGATATAGCTCAGTGTGAAGGCCTTGGGTTCAACCCTCAGTAGCATACACTAACACTCATATTAAAAAAGAGAAAAGAAAGAAGAAAACTGAAACTTTATCTTACCCAAATGTATATCTTTTCCAGGGCTTCCCATTTTAGGGATGGCTCTAGCCAGGCACAGCGGTGCATACCT
>NW_004955493.1:7939059-7941583 GCF_000276665.1 Chinchilla lanigera
AACTCACAACGATCCTCCTGCCTCAGCCTCCCGAGGGCTGGGATTACAGGCGTGCGCCACCACGCCCGGCTTCAGACAGTAATTATATATATAATGAAATCAATTCATGTAAAGCACTTAGCAGAATGCCCGAGCACCGCTGGCTGTGCTCCCTATCCGCCGCCGCACGGCTTTAGGCGCTGGCTTGTGTGGCGCACGGCCGGTCTCCGTCGCCAGAGGCAGCAGCGAGTTCAGGCCGAGGGAAGCCGAGTTCACGCAGGGTCAAACCGGGTGAGGCGGGTACCAGACGCCGTCTGCAGCTCCCGCGCACGCCGCGGACACGTGAGCGCAGAGTTCTGGCGCAAGTGAAGCACTCTGAGTCCTCTGCTCCTGGCGCAGAGGAGGGCTGCCCTCCCTGCCCGGAGCACCCCTCTCTTTCCCTTCCTCCTCGTGCTAAAGCTGTGCCTGCCTCCGGAGCCAGCGACCGCCTGGCTTTACTCCAGGACGCTGCCAGCGAGTTGGAAGAGAAGGGGTAGGAACGGTGCGGGAGGCGGGGCGCAAGGGAGAAACCCAGGAATTCAGGGAATCCCTTTCCCGAGATCTGTGCAGACCTTCCTCCAGTTCCTCAGGCAGCCCAGCCGTGATGAGAAGGCGGGTTTAAAGACAGCCTCCAAAGATGTCCTTACTTCATGTGCTGGGAGTGAAACCAGGACCTTCTCACTGACCTACATTCCCAGCTCCCTCTTTATTTATTTATTTTTTGGTTTTGAGACAGGGTTTCCTTAAATTACTCAATTGTCCAGGCAGGGATACTGATCCTCCTGCCTCAGCCTCCCAAAATTATGGGCATATACTGCGAAGTTTGCTTTTAAAAAAATTTAAGTATTTGGAAAAGTCTGTAACAAGTGTAGAGAAAATCCAATAAGGGGAGGAAGAAAGGATGGGGGAGAGAATGTAGAAGGAAGACGAGAAGGAGAAAAAGGAGAGGAGAAAGAGGTGTAGTCTGCCACCTCCTGCCTGGATAAAGGAATTGCTGTTTCACTGGGCTGTGCTTTTCCTCCCATCGTCCTCCTTGCTGCCAATCAGTACAGCCAGAGGGTTCTAAGGAGCAGAGCCCATAGTCAAAACCTTGCAGTACTTCCTGACTCCCTCCAGGAGAGTCTTGCTTTCTTCCTTTCTTTTTCTTTTTTCTTTTTTTTTTTTTTTTTGTCGTTTTGAGACAGGGTCTCACTATGCAGTTCAGGCCGGCCTTGAGCTCACTTTGTAGCCCAGGCTTGTCTCGAACTTGCAGAGATCCTGCTGCCTCAGCCTCCCGAGGGCTGGGATTACAGGCGTGCGCCACCCATTCAGCTCCTCTCCCAGGTTCCAGCCACAGCCTCAGATCAGCCAGGCTGTTCCCTAGCCCGCCACACCTCTCCTGTTCCAGCTCCCTTGCCTGGCCAAGTCCTGTGCATGCTGCACCTGCCCCAGGCTCCCAGGCCTTCCCCAGTGCTCCCGCAGCCCCCTGAGGGCCTGTGATGACAGTTGATCACACCAAATGGTCCAGGAAACAAGATCAGCCCCGGAAGAGCAGCTCCCATCTCTGGGACAGGGGAATGCAGACTTGTTAGGATCCGAACCCAGACGACCCACACCTTAGGGTGGAAGACGGTCTATTTGGAATTTGCCACCCGATCTCCTCCACTGGCGTAGAAAAGTCATTCAGTCACTGACTTGCACTCACTACGGGCAGGCCTTAATAATAATACCTGACACTTGAGTGACGTTACTTCCTTGCCTGGAACAGTTCTAGGCACTTTCCATATATCAATTCATTGTATCCCATGTAACCCTAAATTTAATACTGTACATTCTCACTAGTATCAAAATTAAAGCACTAAGCAGTTCCTTAACCTGCCTTAGGTATTAAAGGGCCAAGCTGGAGTGGGAACTAGGCCGTCTAGGTTCCCGTCCAGAGCTGCAAAAGGGTGGGACCTGAGTCAGGTAGAGTTTGATCTGTGTGCTTTACGTCTTCCTGCTATCTAGCATTTTGCTCCCAGCTATCCCATTTTATTGAGCAGAAGGTAGACTCACAGGCCACAGGTTATTTCGGGAGCCTCGTGGAGGGAGGTCCAGGAGCTGGGGTACAGCAGGATGGGCTGGAGCAGGGTGTACGTCCTCAGCGCCGAACTACAGCTCCCAGGAGGCTCCGCACGCCGCGGCCCGCCAACGTCACCGCGACAGAGGGCGCCGTCGGCTCGGCTAGCCCAGCCGGTCGACGAGGCGGTTCCGCTCGGACCCAGGCCCCGGTCCGGCCTCGAGGTAAGTAGCGTCACCCGGGCAGACCTGCGGGCCGAGGTCTGCAGCCTCCGCCATGCCTGGGGGTGCTCCTGGGCGGAGGTCTGCTTCCTGCCATATGGGGGGGGTCCGGGCCGGACCGAGTGCCCTCCGAGGGGGCTCAGACAGGCGCCCTCGGGCTGCAGCTGCCCTGCGGCGGGCTCCCCGCTGCACCCCTGCCAGCGGGCGCCCCGCTCCCGCTCCCTGGCGGCCGGCCCACGCGGGAGGG
>NW_004955493.1:7941753-7958695 GCF_000276665.1 Chinchilla lanigera
AGGCAGCTGACGCTGCGCAGGGACGGCCAGGTCTGAGGACGGGGCGCCGCGCCCGCGCGCGGAGGGGCGCGGGCGGTCTGGGTTCGGATCCCGACGAGCCCGCCTTCCCCTGCCCCGCAGATGGGCGCTGCTCTCCCGGGGCTGAGCCCGCCGGCAGTCTCCGCGGACCCGTGCCCCTGAAGTCCGGGAGGAGCCCCTCCCGCCTGCCTCTGCGGCGTTTTGGGGGCCTCAGCCCCGGCGGCAGCCCAGGCCGCCGGAGCCGCGGGGCGATGATCCTGGCGTCGGTGCTGGCGAGCGGCCCTCGGGGCCCGCCTTCTCTGTGGCCCCTCCTGGGACCCACGTTGTCGCTGCGGGCGCGCTCAACCTCGGCCACGGACACGCACCATGTGGAGCTGGCGCGGGAGCGCTCCAAGACCGTCACCTCCTTTTACAACCAGTCCGCCATCGACGTGGCGGCGGAGAAGGTGCGGCTGCGGCTCAGCTGGAGAGGGTGTCCCGGGAGCGCGTGCGAGTGATGCGGGGGTGGGTGCGGGAGGCCCGGCCCTTAAGGTCCGTCTGCCCCTCCAGCCCTCCGTCCGCCTCACTCCAACCATGATGCTTTACTCCGGCCGCTCTCAGGACGGCAGCCATCTCCTGGTAAGATCCCCGTCCGCTCTTCCCCCCACCAGGGCTCCTGGAGCTCTGGCAGCCACTCAGGCCCTGGCCCTGCCTTCCCTGTGTCTCGCAGAAGAGCGGCCGGTACCTGCAGCAAGAGCTGCCGGTAAGGATCGCTCACCGCATCAAGGGCTTCCGCAGCCTTCCCTTCATCATCGGCTGCAACCCCACCATCCTGCACGTGGTAAGGTAGACGGTACAGGGGTCCTCAAATCGGTGTGCACAGGGGCAGGTGGGGCCCACGCTGGCAGAGGCTCGGCTGCTGAAAGGGGTCAGGCTAGGCGGGATTCAGCCCCAAGCCTGTGGAGGCCAAGGATACGAGTTCATGGAGGCTAAAAGGTCACAGTGGAGCCGGGCATGGTGGCGCTCGCCTGTAATCCCAGCACTCAGGAGGCTGAGGCAGGAGGATCCTTGTAAGTGCAAAACCAGCCTGGGCTGCAAAGTGAGCTTAAGGCCAGCCTGAACTGCACAGCCAGACCCAGTCTCAAAAAGACAAAAATAAGTAAATAAATAAATAAAAGATTACAGTGCAAAGTGGGCGGGGTGGTGACCCTCACAGGCAGGCCTGGGTAGCTGTTCCCGACCCAGTACCCTGGCAGCCTTGTGAAATCTCCTACTTGTTCCTTGCAGCATGAGCTGTACATCCGTGCCTTCCAGAAGCTGTCAGACTTCCCTCCGGTGAGGCTGGGCCAAGCGAGGTGAGGGGCTAAGAGGTCAGGGTTGGACCGCCTGTGCTCATGACTCTGTGACCTGCAGATCAAGGACCAGGCGGACGAAGGCCAGTACTGCCAGCTGGTGCGACAGCTGCTAGATGACCACAAGGATGTGGTGACCCTCTTAGCTGAGGGCCTGCGTGAGAGCCGCAAGCACATACAGGTCAGGGCAGTAAGGAGGGGCCTGAGGTAGGGGGCTGGGCAGAGCACAGGGTCACTGAGGCCCCGCTCCGCAGGATGAAAAGCTTGTCCGCTTTTTCCTGGACAAGACGCTGACCTCGAGACTTGGGATCCGCATGTTGGCCACTCACCACCTGGCGCTGCACGAGGACAAGGTGAGGGCCAAAACGGACACCGGGGCCTTCTTGCTTTGGGGACCTGGGCCAAGGGCCTGGAGGAGAAGCTGCTTTGGCATTCTGGGAGTTGCATCTGGCAGCCGAGGTGGGGACAGAGGGCTTGCTAGTCCTGACCTCCTTTCTCCCGCCAGCCTGACTTTGTCGGCATCATCTGCACTCGTCTGTCACCAAAGAAGATTATTGAAAAGTGGGTGGACTTTGCCAGGTGAGGTTCCCTCGGGTGACGGGGAAGGTTTAGTCCTGGCCTGGGGCATGGAGTAGGGCAGGGTTTCTCAACCATGGTGCTACTTCTGTGTGTGTGTATGATGCTGGGGATAGAACTGAAGACTTTCCCACTGAGTGACATCCCCAGCACTGGTTTTTTTTTTTTGGTACCGGGAATCAAACTCAGTACCTTGTGCTTGCCAGGCAGGTGCTTATGCCACTGAGCTGTATCTCCAGCCCTCTTTTTGGTCTTTTTGAGACAGGGTTTCAGTATGCAGTTCAGACCAGCCTTGAGCTCACTTTGTAGCCCAGGCTGGCCTCGAACTTGCAATGATCCTCCTGCCTCAGCCTCCCGAGTGCTGGGATTACAGGCATGTGCCCCTATGCCCAGTTCCCCAGCAGTTTTTGAGACAAGTCTGAGGTTGGCCTTCAACTTGGGATCCCGCCTCAGCCTACTGCTGGAATTCAGCGGTTTTAGACATTTGCTCCCTCACCTGGCTGGCACTGTTAACATTTTAAACCAGGCCAGGTGTGGTGGCGCACGCCTGTAATCCCAGCACTCAGGAGGCTGAGGCAAGAGGATCTTGCGAGTTCGAGACCAGCCTGGGCTACAAAGTGAGTTCAAGGCCAGCCTGAACTGCATAGCAAGACCCTGTCTCAAAAAGACCAAAAAAAGAAAAAACATCTTAAGGCAAATCATTCTTCGTAGTGTGTGTGTTGGGATGTTTTTGTTAGACCCCTGGCTCCTGCTCACTCGATCCCCAGCAATGACCCCAGTGTGACCAGTAACAATATCTCCGTCCTCTGCCAGATGTGCCTAGAGGAGCAGAATTGCTGGCAGATGAGAACTGCTACTCTAAGTGCCCCAGTCTAAACCTTCTCCAATCCACAGACGCCTGTGTGAACACAAGTACGGCAACGCCCCCCGCGTCCGCATCAACGGACACGTGGCCGCCCGCTTCCCCTTCATCCCTATGCCGCTGGACTACATTCTGCCCGAGCTGCTCAAGAATGCCATGAGGTGGGCAGGCTGGACATGGTGGGCGGGGACAGACAGCAGCCGGGGTGCCGTCACCTGCCATCTCTCCCTCTTGCACAGAGCCACGATGGAGAGCCACCTGGATACTCCCTACAATGTCCCAGATGTGGTCATCACCATTGCCAACAATGATATCGATTTCATTATCAGGTTTGCCCTGAGCAGCGGAGTTGGGCTAGGGTGGGGGCAGCCGTTCCAGGCACTGTTTCTGAGTAGCTGTGGGCCCCAGAGCTAGCACCTGTCTCACTCTGGAACTTGGGCTCTGGTCAGAAGAGAATCTGGTGCTGAGATTGCCGTGACCTGGATACGCATGGATTTGGGGCCAGCTGAGGGCCCAGCAAGCACCCTGGCTCTGTCAGCGACTGAGGGGCCTAGAAACCAGTCTTTGAGGCTGGACTGAGTGAGGGCAAACATCAACTGTACAAGCCGTCAGGCCCAAGCAGAGCTAGGGATGGAGGAAGGCAGCTTAAACACACAAGGCCCCAGTGTCTTTGTTGGTTTGGTTGGTTTGTTTTTTTTTTTGTTTTTTTGTCTTTTTTTGAGACTGGGTCTTGCTCTGTAGTTCAGGCTGGCCTTGAGCTCACTTTGTAGCCCAGGCTGGGCTTTTTTTTTTTTGGTGCTGGGAATCAAACTCAGGACCTTGCACTTGCCAGGCAGACACTTGTGCCACTGAGCTATACCCTGGGCCCCCTGGGCTGGTCTTGAACTTACAACGATCCTCCTGCCTCAGCCTCCCGAGTGCTGGGATTACAGGCATGCACCACCATACCGGCAAGGCCCCAGTGTCAAGATGGGTCACACTCCACCTTTGTGTGGAACAAACAGGAGGTCAGACTTAGGCCCCGTCTGCTTGGGAGGTACTCAGACCCCAGAAACCTGAGCCAAGCCCATGTTGTCAACATTCTGCCAGGATTTCAGACCGGGGTGGAGGAATTGCCCACACAAACTTGGAGCGGGTCATGGATTACCACTTTACTACGGCGGAGGCCAGCACCCAGGACCCCCGCATCAGCCCCCTCTTTGGCCATCTGGACATGCACAGTGGCAGCCACTCAGGACCCATGCATGGGTGAGGCCCCGCCTGGCCAGGCTCGGGGTGGGGGTGAGCCCGGGAGACTCAAGCCTCTGAGGCCTCCTGTCCTGTCCCCCTCTGCCCTCAGCTTTGGCTTCGGGTTGCCCACGTCGAGGGCCTACGCAGAGTACCTCGGGGGTTCCCTGCAGCTGCAGTCCCTGCAAGGCATTGGCACAGATGTCTACCTGCGGCTCCGCCACATCGATGGCCGGGAGGAGAGCTTCCGGATCTGACCCCTGGCCTGCCTGCTCGCCCAGGCTGGGCCACATACCCTGCCAGGACCTTCTGGGTTGGGCACGGTGGCACTGTGCCCCACACACTGCTGCATCTTGGGTCTCCAGGCCCCAGCCAAAAGGACTTACCAGGAGCTGGGTGCCACTCCTCAGGAGGGCTGTGGGCACCTTACCTCCAGGCTGTGAGGGGAAGAAGCGGGATCTCCGGGACTCTAGCACCAGCTGTCACTCTTGTTCCTGGGGAACCCCTACATGACCTGCTGTTTGTTATTAAAGTTCACATTCTGAATGCCCTCGTGGGCCCTGTCTGGCGGGAGAGGAGGGGAGCTTTCGCCTCTGCCCTTTCAGGTTTCTTGGCTCCTTGCCTTTAAGTGGTTCACGTCCTAATCTCTTAACTAACCTGACTGCCCGGCGGACAGGAATAGAATTGGCTCTAAGGTTTGTCTGTTTTATTTGGCAGGAAGGGAGGTGACTTTGGCAGCTTATGCGAAGATCTTTTATTCCTCTAATTTAACGGATGTGTCTGAGACATCCAGACAGCGTTGAAGGCCTAGGTGGGTCCAGCTTCGGGCTCTCCTTCCGACTCGTCCCTTCCTGACAGGTACAGGTTTTAGAGATGAAGGTCACCAGACCGGGCCACTTCCTGAGCCACCTGAGTCCCGAGCGTAAGACAGGTTAAAAATACTGCCTGCCGGCTGCCAAGAAAAGGAACACACAAGGTTGTGACGTGGTGCCCTGGCAGGCTCGGCAGAGACTTGAGTGCCCCACAAGAGAAAGGCAGGCCCTGGGAGGGACTGCAGAAGAGGAAAGGACTCCGGATAGCAGGTGGGCTCAGAATTAGCTTTTTTTTTTTGTCTTTTTGAGACAGGGTCTCACTATGCAGTTCAGGCTGGCCTTGAGCTTGCTTGTAGCCCAGGCTGGTCTCGAACTCGCAATGATCCTCCTGCCTCAGACTCCCGAGTGCTGGGATTACAGGCATGCGCCACCACGCCTGGTGGCTCAGAGTTAGCTTTGAGGTAAAACTCCAGGTAGCATCTCTGTGGGGAACACCCTACCCACCTTGTCAGGGACAAGGGCCCAAGGACCTGCCTGGTAGGATTCGGAGAGATACTCTAATTGTTTCTGGCGGGCAAACAGCAGTTGGTGGGAAGCCATGATGCTTTGCTATGCTGCAAACATGCTGGATGCAGTTGGAGAGGTAAGCAGGAAGTAGAAGGTACAGGGCCTTACCCTGGAGGTACAAGGGATCCATGGATGGGTTTTAAGTCAGGAAGAGATGTTTAGGCTGGGCTGCCCAACTCTGAGAGGAGAACTTACAAATGATGGTGAAGAAAGTGTTTCCAGATGGCAGATTGGGAAGCAGGAAAGAGAAGGGGAAAAACCAAAGAAGGATGTGATCTCAGGTGAAACTCTGGAGGCGGGGCTAGGGTGTGGCTGAGTGGTAGAGTGCTTGCCTAGCCATTTGAGAAGTGTGGGTTTGATCCCCAGCACAGCCAAAAAACAACAGCTGGGCGTGCTGGTGCACCCCTGTAATCCCAGCACTCAGGAGGCTGAGGCAGGAGGATCCTTGCGAGTTTGAGACCAACCTGGGCTACAGGTGAGCTCATGCCAGCTTGAACTGCATAAGGAGACCCTATCTCAAAGAAAGACCAAAAAATAAAGAGCAACAGAAGTCCAGACCAGTCGATTAGACTTCAGAGGGCCCTTTTGGGGGAACATTAAAGGTAGGTGCTCCAAGCACACAGAAACAACAAAGGACCTGGCCGCAGCCCTACATAGTTCTAGGAGGCCCAGTCAGATTTATTTATTTTGGTACCGGGAATCGAACTCAGGACCTTGCACTTGCCAGGCAGGTGCTGTACCGCTGAGCTGTATCCCCAGTGGGCCGGTCAGATTTATGTGTTAGAACTCCTGGTGGTCCTTGGCTTGGTGAGAGCACAGTGAGGAGCTGATGCAATGACCCTGATCGGGGATTTATAAGGCCTAGGCTAATCCTTAACTAGAAAAGACATCATCTGTAATTGAAGATGTCAGGTGAAGTACAAAGTGAGGCAGAAGAACCCCTAGTGAGTAAAGTAAGAATTCTTCTATTTATTTATTTATTTTTTAACGTAATTCTGAAGCTAGGTATTACAGATTTATTTCCTTTTATTTGTTCCTTTTTTTTGGAGACAGGGTCTCATGCCGTTCAGGCTGGCCTTGAGCTCACTTAGTAGCCCAGACTGGTCTTGAACTCAATGATCCTGCCTCAGCCTCCCGAGTGCTGGGATTACAGGGGTGCACCACCGTGCCCAGTTATTTGTTCCATTTCTTATGTTACAATAGCTAGCATTCACTCCCCACCCCCAACTTCATTTCCCAAAACTAGGTTACCAGCTCTTCCCGCTGCCCCTCCCAACAGACAGATAAGGTAAATCAGGTATTTCTTGAATTGTAATCTTGGAGCCCTATCTTCAGGCCCTGAGCATTCCATCCCTCTTAGAATTGTTCCTGTTCTGAAGCCCAGCGGCCGAATTAGAAATCAAGTAACTTTTGAGAATGGCTAAAAGCAATGTTTAATCCACACTGTGCCGGGCATTGTGACCACACATCTCCAGCCTTTTGCAGTTGTTTTTGTTATTGTTGGTGTGAGACAGGGTCTCAATGTGTAGGATGCCCTTGAGCTCACTTTGTAGCCCAGGCTGGCCTTGAACTCACAAGGATCCTCCTGCCTCAGCCTCCCTAGTGCTGGGATTACAGGCGTGCACCATCACACCTAGCCTCTCCAGCCTTTTTTATTTGAGACTGGGTTTCCCTAAGTCACTATGCTGCTCAGTCTGGACTAGAACTTGTGACCCTCCTGTCTCAGCTTCCCACCGTCCTTGGAAAGAATACTGGCACGTGCCGCCATGCCTGGCTGGGGAAGGACCTTACTACACTCGAGCTGATTAGAGGATGACAGCAGTTCTTGACCCTGAAGAGCCGTCTTACAGGGAAAGCTCATTTCGGGGCAGTCTGTGTAAGAAATGGGTGGTTGGGGATCGGTGCACACTTTCTCACAGATGAAAGTTTGTGACAAATAATGCACATCTAACCCTAATGCCTAGTCCAGAGGTATTTGCCAGCTGTGTAAATCTCAAGAACAGAGAGCGTTATACTTCACCTGATTATTTGAAAGGGTCATGTGGAACTAAACAGGGAGTTGGGCTTGAGATCTGGTCTCAGTGCTCGGTTTATATACAAATAAAACTTTCTCAGTTATATGACATACAGTATATTGTCAGCTATATAAATTGTATGACTTACATAGTTTATATTGCCTATAGCTGTAAATTAAGCACAACCTTTGCAGGTTTTCAGCAGTTTACACACTTGTCCACCTTACCCAGCGTAGGGTCGAACTAAACCCCAGTCATTGATAAGATGCTCTTTATTGTATCCACTGCCCCGTCCTTTCTTTAAAAAAATCTTTATTCTGGAGCCAGTGTGGTGGTGCACGCCTGTAATCCCAGCACTCAGGAGGCTGAGGCAGGAGGATCATTGTGAGTTCGAGGTCAGCCTGGGCTACAAAGTGAGCTCAAGACCAGGCTGAACTGCACAGCGAGACCCTGTCTCAAAAAGACAAAAATAAATAAAATAAATAAATAAATAAAATAAGTAAGTAAATAAATAAGGTCTTTATCCTGGCAGATTTAGTGGCTTCTGCTTGTAAGCCCAGCACTTGGGAATCCAAGGAAGGGGATGATGAGTTTGAAGCCAGCCGCACTGCATCACTGGCTACAGTTAAAAAAAACCCCTTTATCCTGAAAAGCTTATTCTGAGGATGACTTACTGGCCACTCCTGGACACGCCTGTTTTTTCCCCCACCCCAACTGTATCTTTTTCCAACCCTGAACAAGAGGCGCACTTTTTTTCAACTTACAAATAGGTATTAAGCAGGCGCAGTGGGTAAAGTGTGTGAGGGGGCAACAAGGGTTGCTAATTCAAGGGTCAATCCTGTGCTAGGCAACCGGGGAAACGCTTTGATTCCGCCCGTTAAAGAGAAGACAGAGCCGGGCGTGGTGGTGCACGTCTGTAATCTCAGCACTCGGGAGGCTGAGGCAGGAGGATCGTTGCGAGTTCGAGACCAGCCTGGGCTACAAAGTGAGCTCACGGCCAGCCTGAACTGCACAGCAAGACTCTGTCTCAAAAAGACCAAAAAAAAAAAAAAAAAGAGGACAACGGTCCTGAAAACTGACACATCTTGCCTTCTACAGCATCAGACCCTTAAAATTTTTGAGATATGTCCTCACATTAGGAACGTTTGTCTCCACTACTACCGTGAGCAACCGTACAGCTACACCAAAAATGATTTCAAACCATCTCTGCTGCGCTCACCTCCCAGAGGTAGCAGCGCCACCGAGCGGGCCCCAGGACCTGTACACGCCTGTTACGTCACAGGTCCTACCCACAAGCCTGGGCCCCGCCCCCACACCGCTGACCCGGAGCTAGAAGAGCGGCGCGGCGCTGTAGTCTAGCGTCACTTCCGCCACCGCAATGGCGGCGCAGGGGGCAGCTGCGGCAGTTGCCGCAGCGACTTCGGGGGTCGTGGGAGAGGGCGAGCCCGGCCCTGGGGAAAATGCGGCGGTCGAGGGAGCCGCCCCATCCCCGGGCCGCGTCTCCCCGCCGACGCCAGCACGCGGCGAGCCTGAAGTTACGGTGGAGATCGGAGAAACGTACCTGTGCCGGCGGCCGGACAGCACCTGGCGTGAGGGCGGGGCCCAGTGCCTAGGGGCGGGGCTGCGGGGTGGGCCCTGGGAACTGGTCCTCTGGAGGGCCGAGTGCGCGGGGGTTGGGAGTCGTGGGGCGGGGCGGAGCCGGGAGGAAAGGCGGTGTCGCGGGGCGTGAGAAGCCAGCCCTGTAATGGAAGGCTGTCACTTTGACCCTATGACGGGCACCACCTAAAAGCCACCAGCAAGGCGATCATCTAAGTTTTGGTGCACTGCTCTCCCATTGCACTTCTTTGCCTGGGTTAGACTTCATTACCTTTTTTTGCTAACCCTACTTAGGTAGCCGCCTCACAAAGGCTATTGCTAGACCAGAAAGTGCGGTGTATTCTCTATACCTTTAGCCATTGTGCCCTTGGCTTGGAGTGTCTTGTATAGCTCCTCCTGATCCTTTTAACCTCATCCTTTATAATGCCATTCTTGACCCGCTTCAGGCCGAGTGAGTTGTTCCCTTCTGTATGTTTCTGCAACATTTGTTTCGTACCTCGGCCGTGGTACATGTAGCAGTATGTCGTAATTTTCTGTGTCCTCCTCTGGGAGCTTCTGGAGAACAAGATCTCTGTGATTCACGACTATGTCCTCAGTGTCCAGCAGCAAAGCACAGCGGCAGCCAGGCAGTGGTTGCCTTACTCGTGCATCCGATGGTCTGCTAGTTGTTTCACACTGGAGTGAAAATTTTGGAGACATTAACTCAGCCTCGAGGTGGGAATTATTACGCTGGTGAAGAAACGGAGGCTCAGGAAGTCAAAATAACTTGCTCAGTTACATAGAACTAGGGAATGGGGAGTGAGAAATACATAAACTCAGGCTGTTCCAGCGTCAGCCCTCACATCCTCCAAATAAATGACTTGAGTGTGTAGTGAGGTGAGTATGAATTTGGAGTCGGACTTTAAAAATTCAGTTAAGTATCCATTCCTCTCACTTTTCAAATCTGCGACTCCGGATTAAGTTTCACGTTTTTTCTCATTGGTCCAATAAGAGTAACAGCCCCACCTTGGCCCATCTCACAAGGTTGTGGCAGTGCTGGATGTGGGCAGATGAATCTGGAAACTGCTGGAAATCTGGACACTTCCTCAGTACATCGGCTTCCTGTTACTCTGTTTCCTTCCTGATGATCCTAGTCTTTTTCCTTCGCAGATTCTGCGGAAGTGATCCAGTCTCGCGTGAATGACCAGGAGGGCCGAGAGGAGTTCTATGTACACTATGTAGGCTGTGAGTGCCCTGGGGCCTTGAGCCTGGGGGAGGGGGGGAGGCAGGGCCGTACCTTCATGGCCCATCTTAACAGTTAACAGGCGACTGGACGAATGGGTAGACAAGAACCGGCTGGCACTGACCAAGACAGTGAAAGACGCGGTGCAGAAGAACTCAGAAAAGTACCTGAGTGAGCTGGCTGAGCAGCCTGAGCGCAAGATCACTCGCAACCAAAAGCGCAAGCACGATGAGATCAACCATGTCCAGAAGGTCCGGGACCCTCCCCTTCCCCAGGGCCCAGGTGGTCCAGCTGCCTCTGCCAGCCTTAGGCCGTTGGGCCTGGTGCTGAAATCACAGCAGCCCCTGTTTTTTAAGTTCTGGGGACTTTAGTGTACCGGGGACTTTACCAGTCCTTCCTGTACTCTTCATAGGTCAGAAAACAGGCTCAAAGAGGGAAAAGTGTTGCTACAATCTCACAGTAAGGGGACGGCACAGCAGGGACTGGAACTCCTGCTCAGATAACCTCTTCTGATTCCTAATGGCTGTGTCATATTAGACAAAATGACTTCAAGTCCAAAGAGAAGAAAGAGGACTGGGGATTTAGCTTAGTGGCACAGCGCCTGGCAAGCGTAAGGTCCTGAATTTGATTTCCGGTACTCCCCCAAAAAAGAACAAAGAAGCCAGGTATGGTGGCACACGCCTGTAATCCCAGCGCTTAGGAGGCTGAGGCAAGAAGATCATTTCCAGTTCAAAACCAGCCTGGGCTACAAAGTGAGCTCAAGGTCAGCCTGAGCTATGTAGCGAGACCCTGTCTCAAAAAAAAAGAACAAAGAGAAGAAAGAGAATGAGTTATACTATATACCTGGCTATTACCAAATACCATACTGTACATGTATCAGCTCATCAAACCTTCCCTAACAATTCACTACCATAAGGAAAATTACTTTTTTGTGGATGAGGAAGCAGGCTCAGAGAGGTTGAGTAATATGCCCATGATCACACAGCTAGTAAAAAAGTGGGCTGGAATTAGAATAATTATCCCAAACATTATTGGTCTGTGAGCCAAAGTATTAGGCCAAATATTTAGTGCATGATCTCACTAATGTTTCACACCAACCCTGTGATGTAAACACTGTTATCAACAGTTTATAGAGGAGACAGATAGGTTTAGGAATCCAGTGAGTATTAGATCTGCCAACTACACTGTCCTCCTTCTGAGTCTGAGGGCTTAACTATGGTTGTGGTGTTTTTGTGTTTTGTTTGACAGTAGCCCAGGTTGGCCTTAAACTGGTGGCAGTCTTCCTGCTTCAGCCTCCTGAGTGCTGGGATTACAGATGTGTGCCACCACACCCAGTCTAACCATGATTTTGACACGTCCCAGAAACATCCTGAAACCCAAATTCTTGCTGGGTGTGGTAGATATGACTGTAATCCCAGCACTCAGAAGGCTGAGGCAGGATTGCTGTTTTTGAGGCCAGCCTGAACTATATGGGAGACCTTGTCTCACAAATACCAAAAATAAATGCATGAAAAGAGCTGGGGTTGTACTTTATTGTGAAAGCCCTGGGTTCAGTCCCCAGTATGCAGAAAACAAACAGTAAAAACAACCCAGGCTCTTTGTTGTTGTTTTTTAGATTGTAATATGAAGATGCAGTACCTAAAATTTGCAGTACATAGGATTACGTTCACTGCGGGACACTGGTCCATGTACACAGTGCGTCTTAACTGCTTTGTTCTTTTTACCAAGTTCGATTGTCCCTGGAGGGTTCCTTCCTTCCACTCTGAGCCTCAGTTTCTTTATTTATAAAGTGAGGAGCACGAACTAAGACAGGATTTAGCGAGCTCTGAAGGCACTGAGCAGTCATTATTTCCAGAGGGTACGGTTCCACCTTTCTGAGCGCACACCGTGTGCTTTACTGTGATATTTTCCAGCTGTGGGACACAGCCTATTAGGTTGCAAAATTGAGCCAGTCAGTGTGGCCAACATTTAAATTTTAAAAATATATAAAGGCAACAGGTTAAGAGAAAATATCAGAGTACATCGCACTTTACTAAGGGTAAGTATTGTGCTGAGAAACTTTTATTTCACATGCAAACGTGGATGTGTACACAAGAACACGTAAATGGGTTTGTAGTGCCAACTACACTTTGTATTGTGGATACGATTTAAAAAGAAAAACAACGTAATATACACTAAATTAGATCCCTCCAGGTCTAAGGTAGAACTGTTCAACTGAAGCCCCTGTTATGATGGAAATGTTGTATAGCGGTGCTAGCCAATACAGATATCATAGTCATAGGCAGCTGTGGACCACTTGAAGTATATCTAGTGTGACTAAAAATTAAATGTTTTTTTTTTTTAACTTTAATATTTATTTACTTACTGTCAGTTTATTTATGGTATTTTGAGACAGGGTCTCATTACATAGTTCAGACTGACCTGGAACTCACTATGGAGCCCAGGCTGGCCTCAGACTTGGAGTGATCCTTCTGCCTCCCGAGTGCTGGGATTACAGGTGTGAGGCACCAGATGTGGCAGCATTAAATTTGTAAAGATTTAATTTAAATAGCTGCATGTGACTAGAGGCTACTCTGCTGGACAGAAGTGTAAGACCCTCCTAGTTCCCCAACTCTTTGGCATTGAATGAAGATGTAACTCTAAGCTGGTAATCAGCTGGGTAGGTGGTACTGGGCCAAGCAGGGGTGAGAGTAGGTAATAGCTGGGGGTGCTGGTGCACGCCTGTCATCACAGCTTGGACACTTACCGGGACCCTTTTTCGAAGTAAAATACACAAAGGGCTGGGGTTGTAGCCCAGTGTGAAGGTCCTGGGTGTAATTTCCAGTACTACAAAAAATTAAAGTGAATGAGTCATAGAGCATTGGTGCACACCTGTAACCTAATCAGGAGGCTGAGTCAGGATGATTGCAAGACCAACGCCAGCCTTGACATCTTCGACCCTATCTCAAAAAGACAAAAGGAAGAAAAAAAAGAGCTAGAGGTGTAGCTTGATATAGAGCACTTACCTAGCAGGCACAAGCCCCTGGGTTCAATTCCCAGCACTGAAACAAAAATAAATGAGTTAATAATTAACAAAGTCAACTCATAGCTTGCTTTATGTTTAATTCTAAATAAATTGCAGCGTTTAAGAAAAGCATTGTTTTGTAGTTCTTTAATGCCTTTGGAGAAGAGGATTGTGTTTTGAGACAGTTGAGCAATGTTTTGTTTTGTTTTGAGACAGGGTTTCACTAGGCAGTTCAGGCTGGCCTCAAACTCACAGTGATCCTCCTGCCTCAGCCTCCCGAGTGCTGGGATTACAGCCACCACGCCAGGCCAATGTTTTAAACACGTAAGGAGGAAAATCTTATTTCTTCCTCTTTACAGTGTTTAGGCTCAGTTTGGGTAGACCAGGAACTTGTATCCACCTTTCCTGAGTGCTAGTTCTGTGACCCTGAGCAAGTGAACGTGCCTCAGTTTCCTCTTTTGTACAGTGGGGATAATGAGCATTTCTGTTTCAGAGACTCACTGTGAGGGGTAAATGAAATAACGTCTGTGGAGTGCTTGACACTGGACCAAGTGGTGGCTGGCTAGGCCCCAAGGGCAAGTGACCTCATGTTCCCCTGCTTGTTTACTGCTCTATAAAATTGAAGTAAGAATGTTTTATCAGCAGGGCGTGGTGGCACATACCTGAGTCCTGGCACTCTGGGAGGCTGAGGCAGGAGGATCAAATGTTCCAGCCCAAACTGGACGGTTTAGCCACTTAGTAAGACATAGTCTCAATAAACAAACAAAAATGGCTGGGGATGTGGGGGGGGCGGGGGGCGCATGCCTGTAATCCCAGCGCTTGGGAGACTGAGGCAGGCGGATTGTGGCGAGTTCAAGACCAGCCTGGGCTACAAAGTGAGTTCAAGGCCAGCCTGAACTGCATAGCAAGACCCTGCCTCAAAAAGACCAAAAAAAAAACAGCTGGGGATGTAGCTCAGTGCAAAGGTCCTGGGTTCGGTCCCCAATACTACAAACAAAAAACACCTCTGTCAAGTCTGTCAGGGTGCTGCTTGAAGCCAGGTAGCATATAGATGAAGTACTTTGTGGAGGGGCCTCGCGGGTGAAAGCTGACTTTGTCAACTATGAGCTCGTGTAATCCGGTACAGGCCATAGGCCTTTATTTTCTTTGTCTTTGTTTTTGAGATAAGGTCTCTCTGTGGAGTTCAAGCTGGTCTCGAGCTCACTTTGTAGCCCAGGCTGGTCTTGAGTTCACAATGATCCTCCTGCCTCAGCCTCCCGAGTGCTGGCATTACAGGCGTGTGCCACCAGGCCATAGGCCTTCTTGAGTCTCCATTGTCAGACTGTGCTTGGTTCTGGCCACAGAGTCTGGCTGAGGAACGGTGCACTGTGTGATAACTTCTGGTCTTCGTTGAGGACTTGGAAAATAGGCCGATGAGGTGGCCAGGAGGAGGCGTCTTGCATTTCCCACTCCTGACTTGGGAGGAGGAGGTGTTTTCGAGGTAGGAAGACTCTCGGCAGGCTTCCTAGCGGGGATGAGAGGGAAGTGGAACCCTGAAGCACAGGAAAGAGCGCAATAAAAACAATTACACACGATCACGCACAACGTGCTTATGCACGATCACTCACAACGCGCCGCTCCGTCGCGGGTCCCCTGACTCACGTCTGTGCCAGGTTGGGTGTGCGCTTCGGCAGGCTGACGAGACGCAAGATCACGTGCGCAAGCGTGAGGGCTGGGGAAGGGGTGTTGGTAGCTGGAGTCTGAGGTCACTCAGACGCGGGAGGGATCCAAGGAGGACTGCCCAGTGGTCCAGATCGGAGGGAGTGACAGTGACTGTTTGGAGCGGGACAGAGGGACTGACCCAGAGATGTCAGGGTGGTAGGGTTGACTTCCGTTCTGTCAGCACTAACGGATGCCAGGCTGGACAGTGGGACGTTCTTAGAGCTGGCCCGTTTCTGGACTTGGGCTGCTGAGCTGAGGGTGCCGTTTCCAGTGAGAGGGGCACCTGGGAGGAGGAGTAAGTGTACAGTCTTGGACGTCTGATGTTCCCGTGGGGGTGCCTCTGGGAGCAGCGCCATGGACGCCGCTCCTTAGGTCTGGGGCTTAGGAAAGCGGTGCAAGCGCCTCGGGGCGCTGGCGGTAGTTCTCACTCTGGACTTGGGAGGTGAGATCCATTATTTCTCCTGGCTCTTAACAGCTCGCGAGCCAGATTACCCCACATACGGTTAAAGCCCTTTCTCACCCGAGGCCTGGGACAGGCCTCTTGACCAGCCCTGTTTGACTGGCAAAAGGTTGAAAGTTGGGCCTCTGGGTCGTCTGGGATGGGTGGGTGGGTGGGCTGAAAGGAGAGGAGCTTGGACCGACGAGCTCCAGGAGGATGTAAAACAAATTAGCTCTTCGTTTATCACTGTCACTTACGGGATGAGACAGTAGGGAGGCATCGTGGGTTCTGGGCCAGGGGAGGGAGAGTGTGACCACCCGTCCTGTTCATCTCTGACCGCTTCTCTGCCTTTGCCCAGACTTACGCGGAGATGGACCCCACCACAGCAGCCCTGGAGAAGGAACACGAGGCGGTGAGCAGGGACGGGGTCCTGCCTGGGGAGGTCCTCCCGCTCCTGCCTCGCCCCTGCCGAGCGGCGCAGTGCCCCCACTCCCACCCTGTGTGCAGATCACCAAGGTGAAGTACGTGGACAAGATCCACATCGGGAACTACGAGATCGACGCCTGGTACTTCTCGCCGTTCCCCGAAGACTACGGGAAGCAGCCCAAGCTCTGGCTGTGCGAGTACTGCCTCAAGTACATGAAGTACGAGAAGAGCTACCGCTTCCACTTGGTGAGGCCGGCTGTGCGGGGCGGAGGGGCGCGTGGAGGCCCAGGGCAGCTGAGCATGGGGCACGCAGCCCGGGGGAGACAGGCAGGCTCAGAGGGGTCAGTACAGCGGGGGCCCAAGGGTGGGGAGGTCTAGGTTCCTGGCTTTGCTGTTGCTGCTGGGGGACCTTGGCCAACTTACTGGCTCTTTCTAGACCTCAGTTTCCTCTTTGGTTTTTTGAGACGGGCTCTTGATGTGTAGTTCAGGCTGGACTTGAACTCATTAGCCCAAGCTGGCTTCAAACTCGAGGCAATCCTCCTGCCTCAGCCTCCTGAGTACTGGGATTACAGGCATGTGCCACCTTTTTTTTTTAATCTTGAGATAGAATCTTGTTAAGTCTCTAAATTACCCAGGCTATGCTCAGACTTAGGCTCCTCCTGCCTCAGCCTCTCCAGCAGTTTTCTCTTATATGGAACGGGGACAGTAATCTTTTGAGTTCTTTACCCTTTACTGCATGTTTAGTAAGCCCAGCCCAGTGCTGGGCTCCTCAGTGCAAAGGAGGAAACAAGCATAGCCCCTGACTGTGAGGACTTAGGCCCTGAACCGGTGGGAAGGACAGGGCTGGGGTTGTGTACCAGGCAAGAGGCACTCAGGAATAGCACAGCGGGTAGCACTTTTCCCAGAGTGTGGGGTCTGAGGTGAATCTGTGTGGTTTAAGAAAACCAGGGTCAGGGGCTGGGGATTTAGCTCAGCGGCAAAGCGCCTGCCTGGCAAGCGCGAGGTCGTGAGATCAATTCCCAGTACCCGGGAAAAAAAAAAGGCGCGGAGCGGAGGGTCTGCACCTGGGGAGGCAGAGGCTGCACGCCACACAGCCCGGGGTGGGAGACACCTAGTGGAGAACAGGGTCTCAAGCCTGTGTTCCTC
>NW_004955493.1:7958795-7968544 GCF_000276665.1 Chinchilla lanigera
TGTGGTGGCACACGCCTGTAATCCCAGCACTCGGGAGGCTGAGGCAGGAGGGTCGTTGCGAGTTCGAGACCAGCCTGGGCTACAAAGTGAGCTCACGGCCAGCCTGAACTGCACAGCAAGACTCTGTCTCAAAAAGACCAAAAAAAAAAAAAAAAAAGAGGACAACGGTCCTGAAAACTGACACATCTTGCCTTCTACAGCATCAGACCCTTAAAATTTTTGAGATATGTCCTCACATTAGGAACGTTTGTCTCCACTACTACCGTGAGCAACCGTACAGCTACACCAAAAATGATTTCAAACCATCTCTGCTGCGCTCACCTCCCAGAGGTAGCAGCGCCACCGAGCGGGCCCCAGGACCTGTACACGCCTGTTACGTCACAGGTCCTACCCACAAGCCTGGGCCCCGCCCCCACACCGCTGACCCGGAGCTAGAAGAGCGGCGCGGCGCTGTAGTCTAGCGTCACTTCCGCCACCGCAATGGCGGCGCAGGGGGCAGCTGCGGCAGTTGCCGCAGCGACTTCGGGGGTCGTGGGAGAGGGCGAGCCCGGCCCTGGGGAAAATGCGGCGGTCGAGGGAGCCGCCCCATCCCCGGGCCGCGTCTCCCCGCCGACGCCAGCACGCGGCGAGCCTGAAGTTACGGTGGAGATCGGAGAAACGTACCTGTGCCGGCGGCCGGACAGCACCTGGCGTGAGGGCGGGGCCCAGTGCCTAGGGGCGGGGCTGCGGGGTGGGCCCTGGGAACTGGTCCTCTGGAGGGCCGAGTGCGCGGGGGTTGGGAGTCGTGGGGCGGGGCGGAGCCGGGAGGAAAGGCGGTGTCGCGGGGCGTGAGAAGCCAGCCCTGTAATGGAAGGCTGTCACTTTGACCCTATGACGGGCACCACCTAAAAGCCACCAGCAAGGCGATCATCTAAGTTTTGGTGCACTGCTCTCCCATTGCACTTCTTTGCCTGGGTTAGACTTCATTACCTTTTTTTGCTAACCCTACTTAGGTAGCCGCCTCACAAAGGCTATTGCTAGACCAGAAAGTGCGGTGTATTCTCTATACCTTTAGCCATTGTGCCCTTGGCTTGGAGTGTCTTGTATAGCTCCTCCTGATCCTTTTAACCTCATCCTTTATAATGCCATTCTTGACCCGCTTCAGGCCGAGTGAGTTGTTCCCTTCTGTATGTTTCTGCAACATTTGTTTCGTACCTCGGCCGTGGTACATGTAGCAGTATGTCGTAATTTTCTGTGTCCTCCTCTGGGAGCTTCTGGAGAACAAGATCTCTGTGATTCACGACTATGTCCTCAGTGTCCAGCAGCAAAGCACAGCGGCAGCCAGGCAGTGGTTGCCTTACTCGTGCATCCGATGGTCTGCTAGTTGTTTCACACTGGAGTGAAAATTTTGGAGACATTAACTCAGCCTCGAGGTGGGAATTATTACGCTGGTGAAGAAACGGAGGCTCAGGAAGTCAAAATAACTTGCTCAGTTACATAGAACTAGGGAATGGGGAGTGAGAAATACATAAACTCAGGCTGTTCCAGCGTCAGCCCTCACATCCTCCAAATAAATGACTTGAGTGTGTAGTGAGGTGAGTATGAATTTGGAGTCGGACTTTAAAAATTCAGTTAAGTATCCATTCCTCTCACTTTTCAAATCTGCGACTCCGGATTAAGTTTCACGTTTTTTCTCATTGGTCCAATAAGAGTAACAGCCCCACCTTGGCCCATCTCACAAGGTTGTGGCAGTGCTGGATGTGGGCAGATGAATCTGGAAACTGCTGGAAATCTGGACACTTCCTCAGTACATCGGCTTCCTGTTACTCTGTTTCCTTCCTGATGATCCTAGTCTTTTTCCTTCGCAGATTCTGCGGAAGTGATCCAGTCTCGCGTGAATGACCAGGAGGGCCGAGAGGAGTTCTATGTACACTATGTAGGCTGTGAGTGCCCTGGGGCCTTGAGCCTGGGGGAGGGGGGGAGGCAGGGCCGTACCTTCATGGCCCATCTTAACAGTTAACAGGCGACTGGACGAATGGGTAGACAAGAACCGGCTGGCACTGACCAAGACAGTGAAAGACGCGGTGCAGAAGAACTCAGAAAAGTACCTGAGTGAGCTGGCTGAGCAGCCTGAGCGCAAGATCACTCGCAACCAAAAGCGCAAGCACGATGAGATCAACCATGTCCAGAAGGTCCGGGACCCTCCCCTTCCCCAGGGCCCAGGTGGTCCAGCTGCCTCTGCCAGCCTTAGGCCGTTGGGCCTGGTGCTGAAATCACAGCAGCCCCTGTTTTTTAAGTTCTGGGGACTTTAGTGTACCGGGGACTTTACCAGTCCTTCCTGTACTCTTCATAGGTCAGAAAACAGGCTCAAAGAGGGAAAAGTGTTGCTACAATCTCACAGTAAGGGGACGGCACAGCAGGGACTGGAACTCCTGCTCAGATAACCTCTTCTGATTCCTAATGGCTGTGTCATATTAGACAAAATGACTTCAAGTCCAAAGAGAAGAAAGAGGACTGGGGATTTAGCTTAGTGGCACAGCGCCTGGCAAGCGTAAGGTCCTGAATTTGATTTCCGGTACTCCCCCAAAAAAGAACAAAGAAGCCAGGTATGGTGGCACACGCCTGTAATCCCAGCGCTTAGGAGGCTGAGGCAAGAAGATCATTTCCAGTTCAAAACCAGCCTGGGCTACAAAGTGAGCTCAAGGTCAGCCTGAGCTATGTAGCGAGACCCTGTCTCAAAAAAAAAGAACAAAGAGAAGAAAGAGAATGAGTTATACTATATACCTGGCTATTACCAAATACCATACTGTACATGTATCAGCTCATCAAACCTTCCCTAACAATTCACTACCATAAGGAAAATTACTTTTTTGTGGATGAGGAAGCAGGCTCAGAGAGGTTGAGTAATATGCCCATGATCACACAGCTAGTAAAAAAGTGGGCTGGAATTAGAATAATTATCCCAAACATTATTGGTCTGTGAGCCAAAGTATTAGGCCAAATATTTAGTGCATGATCTCACTAATGTTTCACACCAACCCTGTGATGTAAACACTGTTATCAACAGTTTATAGAGGAGACAGATAGGTTTAGGAATCCAGTGAGTATTAGATCTGCCAACTACACTGTCCTCCTTCTGAGTCTGAGGGCTTAACTATGGTTGTGGTGTTTTTGTGTTTTGTTTGACAGTAGCCCAGGTTGGCCTTAAACTGGTGGCAGTCTTCCTGCTTCAGCCTCCTGAGTGCTGGGATTACAGATGTGTGCCACCACACCCAGTCTAACCATGATTTTGACACGTCCCAGAAACATCCTGAAACCCAAATTCTTGCTGGGTGTGGTAGATATGACTGTAATCCCAGCACTCAGAAGGCTGAGGCAGGATTGCTGTTTTTGAGGCCAGCCTGAACTATATGGGAGACCTTGTCTCACAAATACCAAAAATAAATGCATGAAAAGAGCTGGGGTTGTACTTTATTGTGAAAGCCCTGGGTTCAGTCCCCAGTATGCAGAAAACAAACAGTAAAAACAACCCAGGCTCTTTGTTGTTGTTTTTTAGATTGTAATATGAAGATGCAGTACCTAAAATTTGCAGTACATAGGATTACGTTCACTGCGGGACACTGGTCCATGTACACAGTGCGTCTTAACTGCTTTGTTCTTTTTACCAAGTTCGATTGTCCCTGGAGGGTTCCTTCCTTCCACTCTGAGCCTCAGTTTCTTTATTTATAAAGTGAGGAGCACGAACTAAGACAGGATTTAGCGAGCTCTGAAGGCACTGAGCAGTCATTATTTCCAGAGGGTACGGTTCCACCTTTCTGAGCGCACACCGTGTGCTTTACTGTGATATTTTCCAGCTGTGGGACACAGCCTATTAGGTTGCAAAATTGAGCCAGTCAGTGTGGCCAACATTTAAATTTTAAAAATATATAAAGGCAACAGGTTAAGAGAAAATATCAGAGTACATCGCACTTTACTAAGGGTAAGTATTGTGCTGAGAAACTTTTATTTCACATGCAAACGTGGATGTGTACACAAGAACACGTAAATGGGTTTGTAGTGCCAACTACACTTTGTATTGTGGATACGATTTAAAAAGAAAAACAACGTAATATACACTAAATTAGATCCCTCCAGGTCTAAGGTAGAACTGTTCAACTGAAGCCCCTGTTATGATGGAAATGTTGTATAGCGGTGCTAGCCAATACAGATATCATAGTCATAGGCAGCTGTGGACCACTTGAAGTATATCTAGTGTGACTAAAAATTAAATGTTTTTTTTTTTTAACTTTAATATTTATTTACTTACTGTCAGTTTATTTATGGTATTTTGAGACAGGGTCTCATTACATAGTTCAGACTGACCTGGAACTCACTATGGAGCCCAGGCTGGCCTCAGACTTGGAGTGATCCTTCTGCCTCCCGAGTGCTGGGATTACAGGTGTGAGGCACCAGATGTGGCAGCATTAAATTTGTAAAGATTTAATTTAAATAGCTGCATGTGACTAGAGGCTACTCTGCTGGACAGAAGTGTAAGACCCTCCTAGTTCCCCAACTCTTTGGCATTGAATGAAGATGTAACTCTAAGCTGGTAATCAGCTGGGTAGGTGGTACTGGGCCAAGCAGGGGTGAGAGTAGGTAATAGCTGGGGGTGCTGGTGCACGCCTGTCATCACAGCTTGGACACTTACCGGGACCCTTTTTCGAAGTAAAATACACAAAGGGCTGGGGTTGTAGCCCAGTGTGAAGGTCCTGGGTGTAATTTCCAGTACTACAAAAAATTAAAGTGAATGAGTCATAGAGCATTGGTGCACACCTGTAACCTAATCAGGAGGCTGAGTCAGGATGATTGCAAGACCAACGCCAGCCTTGACATCTTCGACCCTATCTCAAAAAGACAAAAGGAAGAAAAAAAAGAGCTAGAGGTGTAGCTTGATATAGAGCACTTACCTAGCAGGCACAAGCCCCTGGGTTCAATTCCCAGCACTGAAACAAAAATAAATGAGTTAATAATTAACAAAGTCAACTCATAGCTTGCTTTATGTTTAATTCTAAATAAATTGCAGCGTTTAAGAAAAGCATTGTTTTGTAGTTCTTTAATGCCTTTGGAGAAGAGGATTGTGTTTTGAGACAGTTGAGCAATGTTTTGTTTTGTTTTGAGACAGGGTTTCACTAGGCAGTTCAGGCTGGCCTCAAACTCACAGTGATCCTCCTGCCTCAGCCTCCCGAGTGCTGGGATTACAGCCACCACGCCAGGCCAATGTTTTAAACACGTAAGGAGGAAAATCTTATTTCTTCCTCTTTACAGTGTTTAGGCTCAGTTTGGGTAGACCAGGAACTTGTATCCACCTTTCCTGAGTGCTAGTTCTGTGACCCTGAGCAAGTGAACGTGCCTCAGTTTCCTCTTTTGTACAGTGGGGATAATGAGCATTTCTGTTTCAGAGACTCACTGTGAGGGGTAAATGAAATAACGTCTGTGGAGTGCTTGACACTGGACCAAGTGGTGGCTGGCTAGGCCCCAAGGGCAAGTGACCTCATGTTCCCCTGCTTGTTTACTGCTCTATAAAATTGAAGTAAGAATGTTTTATCAGCAGGGCGTGGTGGCACATACCTGAGTCCTGGCACTCTGGGAGGCTGAGGCAGGAGGATCAAATGTTCCAGCCCAAACTGGACGGTTTAGCCACTTAGTAAGACATAGTCTCAATAAACAAACAAAAATGGCTGGGGATGTGGGGGGGGCGGGGGGCGCATGCCTGTAATCCCAGCGCTTGGGAGACTGAGGCAGGCGGATTGTGGCGAGTTCAAGACCAGCCTGGGCTACAAAGTGAGTTCAAGGCCAGCCTGAACTGCATAGCAAGACCCTGCCTCAAAAAGACCAAAAAAAAAACAGCTGGGGATGTAGCTCAGTGCAAAGGTCCTGGGTTCGGTCCCCAATACTACAAACAAAAAACACCTCTGTCAAGTCTGTCAGGGTGCTGCTTGAAGCCAGGTAGCATATAGATGAAGTACTTTGTGGAGGGGCCTCGCGGGTGAAAGCTGACTTTGTCAACTATGAGCTCGTGTAATCCGGTACAGGCCATAGGCCTTTATTTTCTTTGTCTTTGTTTTTGAGATAAGGTCTCTCTGTGGAGTTCAAGCTGGTCTCGAGCTCACTTTGTAGCCCAGGCTGGTCTTGAGTTCACAATGATCCTCCTGCCTCAGCCTCCCGAGTGCTGGCATTACAGGCGTGTGCCACCAGGCCATAGGCCTTCTTGAGTCTCCATTGTCAGACTGTGCTTGGTTCTGGCCACAGAGTCTGGCTGAGGAACGGTGCACTGTGTGATAACTTCTGGTCTTCGTTGAGGACTTGGAAAATAGGCCGATGAGGTGGCCAGGAGGAGGCGTCTTGCATTTCCCACTCCTGACTTGGGAGGAGGAGGTGTTTTCGAGGTAGGAAGACTCTCGGCAGGCTTCCTAGCGGGGATGAGAGGGAAGTGGAACCCTGAAGCACAGGAAAGAGCGCAATAAAAACAATTACACACGATCACGCACAACGTGCTTATGCACGATCACTCACAACGCGCCGCTCCGTCGCGGGTCCCCTGACTCACGTCTGTGCCAGGTTGGGTGTGCGCTTCGGCAGGCTGACGAGACGCAAGATCACGTGCGCAAGCGTGAGGGCTGGGGAAGGGGTGTTGGTAGCTGGAGTCTGAGGTCACTCAGACGCGGGAGGGATCCAAGGAGGACTGCCCAGTGGTCCAGATCGGAGGGAGTGACAGTGACTGTTTGGAGCGGGACAGAGGGACTGACCCAGAGATGTCAGGGTGGTAGGGTTGACTTCCGTTCTGTCAGCACTAACGGATGCCAGGCTGGACAGTGGGACGTTCTTAGAGCTGGCCCGTTTCTGGACTTGGGCTGCTGAGCTGAGGGTGCCGTTTCCAGTGAGAGGGGCACCTGGGAGGAGGAGTAAGTGTACAGTCTTGGACGTCTGATGTTCCCGTGGGGGTGCCTCTGGGAGCAGCGCCATGGACGCCGCTCCTTAGGTCTGGGGCTTAGGAAAGCGGTGCAAGCGCCTCGGGGCGCTGGCGGTAGTTCTCACTCTGGACTTGGGAGGTGAGATCCATTATTTCTCCTGGCTCTTAACAGCTCGCGAGCCAGATTACCCCACATACGGTTAAAGCCCTTTCTCACCCGAGGCCTGGGACAGGCCTCTTGACCAGCCCTGTTTGACTGGCAAAAGGTTGAAAGTTGGGCCTCTGGGTCGTCTGGGATGGGTGGGTGGGTGGGCTGAAAGGAGAGGAGCTTGGACCGACGAGCTCCAGGAGGATGTAAAACAAATTAGCTCTTCGTTTATCACTGTCACTTACGGGATGAGACAGTAGGGAGGCATCGTGGGTTCTGGGCCAGGGGAGGGAGAGTGTGACCACCCGTCCTGTTCATCTCTGACCGCTTCTCTGCCTTTGCCCAGACTTACGCGGAGATGGACCCCACCACAGCAGCCCTGGAGAAGGAACACGAGGCGGTGAGCAGGGACGGGGTCCTGCCTGGGGAGGTCCTCCCGCTCCTGCCTCGCCCCTGCCGAGCGGCGCAGTGCCCCCACTCCCACCCTGTGTGCAGATCACCAAGGTGAAGTACGTGGACAAGATCCACATCGGGAACTACGAGATCGACGCCTGGTACTTCTCGCCGTTCCCCGAAGACTACGGGAAGCAGCCCAAGCTCTGGCTGTGCGAGTACTGCCTCAAGTACATGAAGTACGAGAAGAGCTACCGCTTCCACTTGGTGAGGCCGGCTGTGCGGGGCGGAGGGGCGCGTGGAGGCCCAGGGCAGCTGAGCATGGGGCACGCAGCCCGGGGGAGACAGGCAGGCTCAGAGGGGTCAGTACAGCGGGGGCCCAAGGGTGGGGAGGTCTAGGTTCCTGGCTTTGCTGTTGCTGCTGGGGGACCTTGGCCAACTTACTGGCTCTTTCTAGACCTCAGTTTCCTCTTTGGTTTTTTGAGACGGGCTCTTGATGTGTAGTTCAGGCTGGACTTGAACTCATTAGCCCAAGCTGGCTTCAAACTCGAGGCAATCCTCCTGCCTCAGCCTCCTGAGTACTGGGATTACAGGCATGTGCCACCTTTTTTTTTTAATCTTGAGATAGAATCTTGTTAAGTCTCTAAATTACCCAGGCTATGCTCAGACTTAGGCTCCTCCTGCCTCAGCCTCTCCAGCAGTTTTCTCTTATATGGAACGGGGACAGTAATCTTTTGAGTTCTTTACCCTTTACTGCATGTTTAGTAAGCCCAGCCCAGTGCTGGGCTCCTCAGTGCAAAGGAGGAAACAAGCATAGCCCCTGACTGTGAGGACTTAGGCCCTGAACCGGTGGGAAGGACAGGGCTGGGGTTGTGTACCAGGCAAGAGGCACTCAGGAATAGCACAGCGGGTAGCACTTTTCCCAGAGTGTGGGGTCTGAGGTGAATCTGTGTGGTTTAAGAAAACCAGGGTCAGGGGCTGGGGATTTAGCTCAGCGGCAAAGCGCCTGCCTGGCAAGCGCGAGGTCGTGAGATCAATTCCCAGTACCCGGGAAAAAAAAAAGGCGCGGAGCGGAGGGTCTGCACCTGGGGAGGCAGAGGCTGCACGCCACACAGCCCGGGATGGGAGACACCTAGTGGAGAACAGGGTCTCAAGCCTGTGTTCCTCGTCCCCACCCCCAGGGCCAGTGTCAGTGGCGGCAGCCGCCAGGGAAGGAGATCTACCGCAAGAGCAACATCTCTGTGTACGAGGTGGACGGCAAAGACCACAAGGTGAGCTGGTGGCCTGGGGGGATGGGGGGTTGGGGAGACTCTGGGCACCTCTTGAATGACCCTCACCACAAGGCAGCTGCGGTCACTGCGTAATGAACACAGCCCTGAGGGACCGGCCTCGGGCCAGGTGTCCTTTCAGTCCCTGAGAACCTCACTTCTGATGAGGGTCGTCCCGGTTGGGGTAGTTCTGGAACCCAGAACACAGATTTCCTTGCCCGAAGCTGCTCTCAGACAGCTGTTTCCCTCTTGAGGAAAGGTGTTTGTTTTTGCCTGGGCGGGAATCTGTGTGTGAGATTTGTGTCCAAGAGCTCCCAGGCTGATGTTGGCCGAGG
Source organism: Chinchilla lanigera (assembly GCF_000276665.1). NCBI lineage: Eukaryota > Metazoa > Chordata > Mammalia > Rodentia > Chinchillidae > Chinchilla > Chinchilla lanigera. The sequence continues at coordinate 7,967,868 of NW_004955493.1, forward strand.
TCCTTGCTCCTGGCAGAGTGACCTCAGTGGGGCCAGGAGGGGCCTCTGGAGCCGTTGCTGACACTTGACCCTGGCTAGTCGGGCTGGGAAGGGCTCACCGAGAATACTGTTGCCACTGGAAGGGCAATATAAGATAAGAGGCTGGCTTCAGATTGTCCTGTCACTTCCTGCTTGATTTCAGACAGGTTGCTTAACCTTGTTTTGTTCCTGTTTCCTCATCCGTAGGACGAGAGTCATAATTAGCGACCTAATGGTTTTGGTGGTGGGATAAATGAGACTGCACATGTTAAGTGTGTGGCACAGTGCCTGGCACCTAGCAGGTGCCTAGTAAAAGCAGGCTTTGCTATTATTGGTGACTTCTGGGGGCTCAGGTAGTCTTGTGCTTGGGGATACCTGCTCTGACCCAGCCCTTGCCTGTTACTCTGCCTTCCTGAGCATAAGTGTGCTTCCCTTGGAGATGAGGGGGCCTTTCCACCTCCACCCTCTGCAGGGGGTGAAACCCCAGGCAGACAGTTCTACCCCAAGGACTTCCCTGTCCTCCCAAGTCAAATGGGACCAGCAGTGCTGGCCTCTCACAGTTACTAGGTCAAATGAAAGAGCAGATGGGGCCGGGCATGGTGGCACACACCTGTAATCCCAGCACTTGGGAGGCTGAGGCAGGAGGATCATTGACAGTT
>NW_004955493.1:7969139-7981638 GCF_000276665.1 Chinchilla lanigera
TCTTTTTGAGACAGGGTCTTGCTATTCAGTTCAGGCTGGCCTGAGCTTACTTTGTAACCCAGGCTGGTCTCGAACTCGCGAGGATCCTCCTGCCTCAGCCTCCCAAGTGCTGGGATTACAGGTGTGTGCCACCGTACCTGGCCTACCGTCAGCTTTTTGTCCGTCAGAAATTGACTCTTCAGACTCTTTTCAGGGCTGGGTACTGCTGCTCTGGTGAGGGTCCCACTTCCTGCTGGCCAGACACTGGCTGCTCGTTGGACCCTGGCGCTTGCAGAGAAGCAGGGTGGCCTCTCATGGCCAGGCTGGGTGGGGCATCATAATTGCTTTCTGAGCCTGTTTCCACCTCCCCACTCAGATTTATTGTCAGAACCTGTGTCTGCTTGCCAAGCTTTTCCTGGATCACAAGACATTGTACTTTGACGTGGAGCCCTTCGTCTTTTACATCTTGACGGAAGTGGACAGGCAAGGGGCCCACATCGTGGGCTACTTCTCTAAGGTGCTGGTCAGGGAGCCCACCTTGGGGGAGGGGGAGGGGGATAAATGAGTAGGGGCTGAGCCTCCCAGTGTCCTGAGCACCTGCACCCTTCAGGAAAAGGAGTCTCCGGATGGAAACAATGTGGCCTGCATTCTCACCCTGCCCCCCTACCAGCGCCGAGGCTACGGGAAGTTTCTCATAGCTTTCAGTGAGTAGTCCCCACCCTGTCCAGGAAAGGGCAGCTGTGGTGGTGGGGACAGTTGGGGGTGGAATGCCAGGGTGGGTGGGATCTCAGAGTCCTCTTTCTGTCCCTGCCAGGCTATGAGCTGTCCAAGCTAGAGAGCACAGTAGGCTCCCCAGAGAAGCCACTGTCTGACCTGGGCAAACTCAGCTACCGCAGCTATTGGTCATGGGTCCTGCTGGAGATCCTGCGAGACTTCCGGGGCACATTGTCCATCAAGGACTTGAGGTGAGGGCCACGACCCCCACCACACGCGGGGCACGCTGTTCACCAAGGACCCTTTGAGAGGTGGGCGTGGTGGTGCGTGCCTGTCATCCCAGCACTCGGGAGGCTGAGGCAGGAGGATTGTTGTGAGTTCAAGACCAGCCTGGGCTACGAAGTGAGCTCAAGGCCAGCCTGAACTGCATAGCGAGACTCTGTCTCAAAAAGACCAAGGACCCTTTGAGAGAGGCATCCTGGAATCTCAATGGAAGGGGGTCTGTCTGTGGCATCTGCTCTAATCCCTTTCCGCAGCCAGATGACCAGCATCACCCAGAATGACATCATCAGTACTCTGCAGTCCCTCAATATGGTGAAGTATTGGAAGGGCCAGCACGTGATCTGTGTCACACCCAAGCTCGTGGAGGAACACCTCAAAAGTGCGCAGTACAAGAAGCCACCCATCACAGGTGGGTGGGGGAGGGCTGTGTGTTGGGGGGCGGGGTGTGAAGGCTGCTGCAGCCAAGGCCGCCTTACTGCTGTCACATGATCCCCAACCAGTCGGACCAGCTCCTGGGATGAAGCCCAGGGCAGGCTACTCAGCCCTGGAACTTCCCTGCCCGCCCCCCGAACACTCGGGCTGCCCTTTTGTCCCTTCTCGCCTAGGCTGGGCGCAGAGAGGAGCTGGGCGCGTGGGCCCGCCTGGCCCGGAGGCCCGGCCTGCCACTCCTGTCTCTTCTCTCCACAGTGGACTCCGTGTGCCTCAAGTGGGCGCCCCCCAAGCACAAGCAAGTCAAGCTCTCCAAGAAGTGAGCAGGCCGCGCCCCTGCCGCCCGACGTGCCTCTGTGCTCCTCGCTGTAAATATGTACAGACCTCCTTTGTCATTTTTTAATAAAGTAAATTGTGCTGGTGGCGCAGCACTGCAGAGGTGGGAGGGACAGACCAAGAGCTGGCGTTCTGCGTTTCATTTCGCCAGCCAGCTGTGCTCAGAACATTTCACTCCTTCTCGAGCTCTTAGTCCCCGCCCCCGTCCGAGCCCCCAGCTGAGTCCCGGCGGGGGCTCAGTCCTCCGGATGCTGGGAGTCAGAAATCAAGGGGCCTTGGTGGCCAGTGGGGCAGGACCGAGGCCTGTCCCATCGCCAAGGCGGGCAAGCCCAGGGGACGGGGGCCTAGAGACGGCTCATCAGGCAGGGCAGGGGGCTCGGAGCCAGGCTCTCAGCAGCTGCGGGCCAGGCAGCTGCGCGGCCCTGAGGAGGCAGGTGGGAGCTGGGGCCTGCGTTTGGAGCTGAAGGTCCTTTCGGCTCCCTAGGAGCCCAACCAGTCAGCTGCCGACGCTAGTGGAGGCCGCCGGTGGTCCTGACCAGTGCCACAGGCCGTGAAACCCTTGACTCTGTGTACAGTTCGAAAGAGCCGATCTGGGAGAATGGGCTCAAAAACCAGGGCGGTGCCCCGACCCTCCGCAGAGTGCCCCAGGCCCAAAAGGTACATCCTTGGGCGTGGTGAGTGGGCCCGGACATGGGATCAGTTCCAGAGCCCATAGCTCAGCGCTTGCACCGAGAGCAGGAGAGGCCCCAGGGCCAGGCTCAGCGGCAGCAGCAGGATGGGCCGCAGCAAGCCCTGCCCGGGGCCGCAGTTGAAGGCCAGAGACTTGCTGCAGAGGTACCCGTCGGGCTGGGACTCCTGCGTTTGGGGCACGACATGAGTCTTGAGTTGTGTTACTTGCTCTTGGATCCAGGAGGCGTAGCTGGAAGTCAGAGTATACACACCTGGTCTGTTGGGGGCCCCGCAGGCATCGCCCCAGCTCACGATGCCCGCCAGGTACCAGACATCCTCCACAGGGCAGGAGAGCGGGCCCCCCGAGTCACCCTGAGGAGAAAAGCGATGCGGCGGCTAGGACCCAGCCCAGGCCTCTGGCCACCCCACCCGGCCCCGCCTCCTGAGCTGCCGCTCCGCTGTCCCGGCCGCCGTGCCCACCTGGCAGGCATCCTTGCCGCCCGGCACGTAGCCGGCGCACACCATGTCCCGCTGGATGGTGTGTGGCTCCTCGGGCTTGGCGTCGATGTTGTACAGGCAGTTGCAGGTCTCGCGGCTGATCAGTGGCACCTCGAGTTGCTGTAACGTCTTGGGGGCCGAAAGGCTCACTGTGGGGACAGAAGATGCTTACCGAAGGCCTCGTACCCCAAGTCGGGCTCCCTCCTGCAAAGCACCCGGCACCCCCTCACCTGAGGGCGCCACATGGCCCCAGCCAGTGACTGTGCATTTGAGGCCATTGGGGAAGGAAGCGTTGGCTGCAGGGAGGCAGATGGGCCTGATGGAGCGGGAGAAAGGGACGGGGCTGCTGAGGCGGACGAGTGCGATGTCGCCCTCGGAGCCCTCCTCCCGGTAGGTGGGGTAGGAGATGATCTCGGCCACATTGCGGACCATATCATCTGCAGTGAAGGACTCCAGCTGGTGGGCGCCCAGGCGCACCTCGTAGTCTTCCTTGTGGTGGTCACTGCAGGCAGAGGGGTAAAGGCTGGGACCCTGGAGACCTTTCCTTGTTCTCTGATCCCTGCTGCCTTAAGGCATACCAGTCCCAGGTGGCACCTTGACAGCCTAGTTTTGTTTTGTCTTTTTGAGACAGGGTCTCCCTGTGCAGTTTAGGCTGGCCTTGAGGTCACTTTGTAGCCCAGGCTGGTCTCAAACTCTCAAGGATCTTCCTGCCTCAGCCTCCCGAGTGCTGGGATTATAGGCCTGTGCCACCACGCCCAGCTGGTTTTAGTTTTTTGAAATGGTCTCACTGTGTAGTTCAGACTGGCTTTGGTAATCCTCCTGCCTCAGCCTCCCAGTGTTGGGATTTTAGGTGTATATCCCCACCCCTGGCTGGGCTCAATATCTAATTTTATCCTTAACCTCTGCTCCAGGCCCTCACCTCCACTTCTCAATAGTCCTTTCTTTTTGGTACCGGGAATCAAACCCAGGACCTTGCACCTGCCAGGCAGGCACTTGTGCCACTGAGCTATATCCCCGGCCCTCAGTAGTCCTTTCAGACAAGCCGTGCTGTTGCTGTTGTTGTCTTGTGATACTGGGGATTGAACCCAGGGCCTTTGCACTGAGCCATGTCCCCAGCTGTGTTTTTTTTTACTTTTTATTTTTGTTCTGAGTCAAGGTCTTACTAAGTTGCCCAAGGCTAGGCCGGAATTTGTGATCCTTCTGCCTCAGCCTCCCAGAGTGCTAGAATTGCAGATGTGTGCTACCACACTGCACTCACTTTGCTGATTCTCTTCAAACCAGTCTGCACTCTGTAGTGTCCCTGACTGCTCCGCTATCTCACAAGCAGCATGAACGAAGCTGCCAGGGGGCTGCGCCGTGTGACCCGGGGGGCCAAGCCAGGCGAGCCTCCTGGACAGCCTGCCTGTTTCCCCTGGGAGCCCCGGGGCGGGACCCAAGAGCGGAGGGGCATGAACAGCTGAACAGCCAAACAGCGGAACAGTCGGAGGCAAGATGTGTAGAAGGCAACCTTTGACCTCCCACTCCCACATTTCTCTGCTTGTAAAACTTCTTAGCAGTTAACGCAGGCTGAGGAGGAGGCTGGGCAGGAGGGCAAAGGCCGCCTCTCACTTGCCCTGCCCTCCAGCTTCCACCGGGCTCTTCCTGGAAGGGGTGGGCATCTTCTCAGCTTGTTCTATCCCCCACCCACACCCCCAGGCAGGACTGGAAATGAAGGGCTTTTTTTAACCTTTGTGTGTGTGTGTGTGTGTGTGTGTGTGTGTGTCTGTCTGTCTGTCTGTCTGTCTTTTTGAGCCAGGATCTCACTATGTATTTCAGGCTGACCTTGAGCTCACTTTGTAGCCCAGGCTGGTCTCAAACCACAATGATCCTCCTGCCTCAGCCTCCCGAGTGCTGGGATGACAGGCGTGTGCCACCACGCCCAGCAAAACCCCCAACCTCTGACTTGGGATTGACGTATCAGCTTTGACCTCCAGCCCACTTTTGACTCCCTCCTTCCCCGCTCCTCACCCAGCCTGTACCTGGGGAAGCAGTGAGCAGCCGACAGCACCCACTCCTCAGACACGAGAGAGCCGCCGCACACGTGCTCTTGGACGTAGATGATGCTGACCTGCCAGGGCCACTGGCCAGGGGCCGCGTTGTTGCCTCCTGTGATGCGGGGCTGGAAGACTGTGCCGCATTGTGCTGCCCAGGGAGGGAGGGAAAGGGCTCAGCTTCTCCAGGTCCCCGCACCAACCAGCTCCTTAGCCCTGCCGCCCTGCCGTGCCCCAGGAGACCTGGTTTAGAGCCGGGGCCGTGGGTCCTCAGCCTGCCCTTTGCCCGCATTCCCGGCTCACCGGGCATCGAGCTCTCCGCCCCTTGCTGTCCACTGCTCATTACCTAAGTCAGTCTCGGGACGGCCTCCTCCCTGCCTTCTGCTCGATAAACCTTCCAGGGCTCCACACGGGCCTCAGGACACATGCCAGGCCCCGTGGGTCTGCCCTTCCTCCAGCCACCCTCCTGGGCACTTCCGGTCCCATACTCTGGCTGTGCGCTGTTTGCCTCTGGCCCTTGGCTGTGTGCACGGGGATGGGCGCCCGGGTCAACTCCGGGCAGAAAGGCTGGTGCGCACGCGTTTGGCTGCGGAGAACGTTAGAGCACAGCCCCTCTGCAGCCTGTGCCGGCCCTGCTGTCTGCCCCAGGCGTGGCCTCCGGGTGCCCAGGGCCCCACTTGCCCTGCCCCTGTCCCAGCTCACAGCTGTTGTTGTCCTTGTTGTTCTTCGTCTTTTTGAGACAGGGTCTCGCTATGCAGTTCAGGCTGGCCTTGAGCCCACCTTGTACCCCAGGCTGGTCTCAAACTCGCAACAATCCTCCTGCCTCAGCCTCCCGAGTGCTGGGATTACAGGCGTGCGCCACCACATCTGGTCACGGCTGTTCCTATATCTACGACTGTCGCTGGTGTTCACCCGGGACATTCTCAGGTTCCCAGCGCCCAGCGCAGAAGGAGCAGTGGATGTGGATGAGCAGATGGACCGCGGCAGGAAGGGTTAGTTTCCTGGACAGCCCCGCCCCCACGAAGCCAGCCGCCCTTCCCAGGTCACCTTCCTCCAGTCTCCTCCACTCCCCGCATTCAGGACAATAGCTGCTATTTAGTGAGTGTTCCAGCAGGACAGACCAGCCGGGCTTTCACTTCCTTTATCTTTAGTATCCTCACTACTGCCCCAGGAGGTGGTAGAGGTGAAGCAAGGGGGCTCGGGAGGGTGAGGAATGTGGCCTGTAAATGGTGACGCAGAGCCAGGTCAGGTGCCTGCGGAGGAGAGACCCTGGGCTTATTTCTCTCACTGACCTCAGGCGCTGCTCTTTGGGAGTCAGGTGTAGCTTAAACCCGCCGCCACCGCTGACTGGCTGCTTGTCTTTGGACAAGTCTGCTTCCCCGCACCTCGGTTTCTTTCTCTTGTGGCACCCAATCTAGTGCTCTACCGCTGTGCTATGCTCCCAGACCTTTTAAAATTTTGAGCTCTCAGGCCGAGCGTGGTGGCACAAGCCTGTAATCCCAGCGCTCGGGAGGCTGAGGCAGGAGGATCATTCCAAGTTCGAGACCAGCGTGGGCTACAAAGTGAGCTCAAGGCCAGCCTGAACTGCATAGCGAGACCTTGTCTCAAACAGACAGAATAAATAAATAAATTAATAAAATAAAATTTTGAGATCTTAGCTGAGCACCTGTAATGTCAGCATTCAGGAGGCTGAGACAGGAAGATCCTTGCACGTTCGAGACCAGCCTAGGCTACAAAGTGAGCTCAAGGCCAGCCTGAACTGCACAGCGAGACCCTGTCTCAAAAAGACGAAAAAAAATTTTTTTTTGAGATATCAAGAAGTTACCCAGACTGGCGTCAGTGTCTTTGTCTGTAAAGCGAAGGCCTAGTTCCCCACTCACAGAGCAACTGGGAGGCAAGAGAACGTGGGTGGGCAAGAGGCCAGCACAGGGGCAAGGGCTCCTTAAGCCCACCAGGGCACTCCAGCTCCCGTCTGCTCCTCCGCTTTCTCGCTTCCATTTCCCCAGTAACCTCCCCTTCAGCTCTATCAGGTCCTAGAGAGAGGGGAAGAGGGAGGGTAACAGGGAGCCCCAGTTCCCCAAAACCACCCTTCCTACATGCAAGAGCACCTGTGCGCGCGAGTGCAAACACACACACACGCACACACACACGCACACACACGCACACACACGCACCCACACACAGCACAGAGGAGGAGCTGTGCCAAAGAGAGAGACCCTGAGTGCTAGAGAGGCCAGGAGACCTTTTTCCTGGTGCTGGGGATGGAACCAGAGAATGCTGAGCTATATCTCTAGCCCTTTCTTATTCTGACCTAGGGTCTCCTAAGGGGTCTGAGCTGGCCTCAAAGTTGCAATCCACCTGCCTCAGCCTCCCAAATTGCTGGGATTACAAAGGCCAGGGGATTCTTGAACTCCTGACAAGGGACATGCCCCAGAGGATTATGCCTGCACCTTCTAGAGCGTGACCCTTCCCCAAACTCCCTCTTCCCTGTTCACAGGTACTCACCCATTCCCAGCCGGATTAGTCCAAGGAAGAGTAAGGCGGCCACAGCTTGCAGCTGCCCAGGCCCCAGGCCCCGCCTGTGGGCCATGGCCCGGGACAGCAGCCACTGGGGGGGACCAGGCACAAAAGGGAAGGATGGGTCCTAGGCCTGGTGCCAAAGGCGGGATCCAGGTGTTGGCTCAGAGGTGAGGAATCCCAGAATTCCTGCCGGTAAGGTAGAGCAGGTGTCCAAGAATGGTTTCGGAGCCTAGGAGCTGCCGCCGTGGGAGACGATGAGTGTCTTCAGCTACCTGTGTGGCCGTGTTCCTGGTGGCGGCAGGGAGAAGGGCACCCACCTGCCGGCTCCTCCCTCGGCCCCGCCCTCCTGGCTCAGCGCTGCAGCCTTTCCCAGCCTCCCGAGTCCGGAGTCCTCTCAGGTCCTGGGGGAGTGGGGCGGAGGCCGGCCAGCCAGAGAGCAGCAGCCCCAGGCCTGCTGGAAACCCCACCGTCTCCAGGTATTTCAGGTCTCCCAGACCAGTTATGCCTGCCAGGGAAGGGCTGGCCCAACCTTTGTTGTCCCGGGCCGCTGCTCTTTCCTGCCTCCCTCCTTACGCCAGGTAACTGAGCCCAGGACACCGGGAGCTACCCAGGCCAGCACCATTCCAGGCCTTTCTGTGAAATCTGCAGCCTCCACCACGGGTGCAGAGCACGGCTGGCGGTGCCCAGTATTTACTGTCTGCTGTATCGCAGGCACGAGGTACAGAATAGATTCCATCCGTGACTTCCTGGAGTAGTGATGACAGATGTGAATCACCAACTCACAGCTGCTGGGACGGTGGCACGTGCCTATCACCCCAGCACTCGGGAGGCTGAGGCAGGAGGATTGCCTCATGTTCAAGGCCAACCTGGGCCACATAGTGAGTTCAAGGCTGGTCTCTACTACACAGTCTCAGCTAGCCAGAGTCTGTCTCAAAAAATAAAGAAAAAAATCACAGCCAATTGTAGAATTACTTCAAACTCACCTGATGGACAAGAGGGAGAGCTCTGGGGCAAGTGCCTAGGAACTGGGGAGGCCTTCAAGGAAGAGCCTCAAGAACTGAGGCTGTTTTTGTGGTACCAGGGATTGAACCCAGGGCCTTCATTCACACCGAGCTACATCCCTGGCCCTTTTTTAATCTTTTATTTTGAGACAGGTCTTGCTAGGTCACTGAGTTGTCCAGGCTGGGGTCTAACTTGCTATCCTCCTGCCTCAGCATCAAGAGTGCTGGGATCACAGGCGTGAGCTTCCGTGCCCGGCTTTAGAGGGGCTATGCTGGGTTAAGGCAGAGATGGGAATGGCGGTGGGCGGAGGGTGAGAGGGCCTTGCCACTTGGTGAGGGTCTGATGTGTGCTCTGCACGCGTGGCTCTGTGGCACTCCCCGCTGTCATTCCAGAACACCGGGCATCTGGACCTTTGAGCCAGGACTTCCGGCCTGGACCGGGGGTCAGGCGATCCTGCAGTGGGCCAGTGGAAGGGGCCGGCTCAAGAAGGGGTCTGTTTTGTTTTTGTTTTTCGGTACCGGGAATTGAACTCATGACCTCATGCTTGCCAGGGCAGCACTGTGCCCCTGAGCTACATCCCCGGCTCAAGAAGGGGTCTAAGCAAGACCCAGGGAGTTGTGGGAGGGCGTGGGTAGAGGGTGGGCACTGCCCGTGTCTGTGGGGGTGGCACATGGGTGGCTGGCTGGGTACGGCCGGCCGGTGTGGACGTGCTTCCCTGTGGAGGATCTGGGGAACATTCTGTGTGTAGACAGCAGCCCTTCAAGAATCTCCGGCCTCCACCTGGCCCCGTGAGGTCCCCCGTTTCCCTCCCGGCTGCCTCCCCACCGCCTGCCTGCTCAGCCCGAAGACTGTGGCTCCAGCTCCCTCAGCAGCTCCCCGCCATGACCACACACAGTGGCCACCTCCGCCCCTGTCCAGGGCCCCGTTTCCCCATTTCCTGTGCTCAAACCTCACCCACTACGACCTGTCCCCATCCCCCTAGCCGGGACGTCCGTGTTTCCCACGGTTCCCAGGAGACGGCCACTGCGCATGCCTCTGTGGTTCAGCGCGGGGAGACGCACGCGTCGGTGGGGGAGGCAGCCCCTCAGAGGGTGTGAGGGGCCCGTGTGCGCGCTGGGGACTCCGGGGTGGGCTGTGGGGCAGCGTTCCTGGGATGCGTATTTGGGGGCCAGCTCTCACCCCAAGTCCTCCCTGCTCTAGTGGGAGGGGCAGCAGGGCGTGAGCTAGAGCTGAAGTATGCGGCAGGTGCTGGGGACACGAAGTGCACTGGGCAGGTGACACACAGCCAGCTGGCCCCTCACCTCCCCGCCCTAGGGCAAGAATGAGAGAACAGAGCCGCCACGTTATCCGGGACACATTTCCCGGGAGCCCAAGGCCTGACTCACAGCGCCCCAAGAGGGAGGGCCCGGTCCTCCGCTTCCCCCTCCGCTCAGAGGTTTGCCCCTTCGCCCGCCCCCAGCAATGCCACACACGGCCACGTGTCTGTGTTTACGCCTTTATTATCTGCGCCTCCTCCCCGAGGATTCCTGGGCCCAAAATAGCCAGCACTGAGGCCCAATCACGGGAGGCGGCAGTCCAGGTGAGGTGCTCGGTGGATGCATGGGCGCCCCACGAGCCTGCAGCTGGCTGGTCCAGCCACATTCCTGCCCTGCTGGCGGCGGCAGGGAAGACGTGGCTGTGGGAGGCGGGCTCACCAGCCCTGGATCAGGGGAGGCAGGAGCAGCAGGAACAGAGCGGCAGCTCCGGGGGCGCCCGAGGCCCCCGCCAGGTCTGGGGGACACAGGTCACTGCCTTCCGTGAGCCAGTAGGGCGGGCCACTGGGGGGCAGGAAGTGGGCCTCTCCGACTGTCTGGGAGATCCAGGCCTCTTCTGGGCCAATGGCTGCAAACAGCTCCCGGCTCCCCCGGACAGCCAGGCCCGTGAGGACCCAGGAGCCTCCCTCAGTCTGGCACAGGAGGGGTGGTGCCGAGGTCACCTGCGGAGTTGCAGCCAAGAGCAAATGGTGTCACCCTTCCCTCTGCCTCCCCGCACCTGCCTCCCGGGACACTGCCCTTCTCCCGGGAGGCGGCCGGGGCCCTGGTCTCTGCAAGGTCCAGTGGAGACGGACTGCGTCTTCCCAGCGGAGCCCAACCCCAGGAATTCCGGCCCCGGCCTACCTCACACTTGTCCTCTTGGCCCTCTGCATAGAGGACACAGAGGGTCCCAGGAGGCAGAATGCCCTGGTACAGGCAGTGACAGAGTCGTGGTGTCAGGATGGTGACAGGCGCGGCGACAGGGACTAGAGAGAGGGAACAGGGTCGCCCAGGGTTCTGGCTTCCAGTTACTCCTCATTCCCAGGGCTCAGGGCGCTCACCTCGGTCCTGAGGGTCCTTCCAGCCCAGCACCCAGCAGCTGGCCCCTGGGGGGACGCCCCCGGGGTGGAGGCAGACGGGGAGGGCAGACGGCGAAGGCTCCACCCGGGAGCTCAGCTCCAGCAGGACCAGGGGGGGCCCAAGTCCCACGTGCCGGGGCAGGCGGATGCTGATGACCAAGCGGGACACCTGCTGGCCCTGTGGGACGGGGCTGGCCCCTGCCCTGCCCAAATAGACTTCAACGTAAGGCACTGTTGTAGAGCCCGCTCTGTGGGAACAAGGACCAGCGTCACCCCCAGCTCCTCCCGTGGCTGGGAAAGCCTGCCCCGCCCAGGGCGAAGGGTACAGTGGGTCTCTAGGGTCAAGCCACTAACTCCTTCACGGTTCCTCCTCCAAATCTTCCTGTCTGAAAACACCTCAAACAAAAAGCCCCAAATCAAACCCACAGGAGCATCTCCCAGCAGTCTTCTTGTGCTGCAGCAGCCTCAAAGGAGGACATCTCTCTCTCGTAAGCATCCTTCCGAGCATCTCCCATCCCCCCACCAGCCTCTGGCCTAGGCGATGAGAGGGACCCACCTGAGGATACAGTGGGTGGCTGCCAGGACCCAGCCTGGGGCCACAAGGATCCCAGTGCAGACTCGGTCACCAGCCACATGTACCTCTGCCAGCCAGGGCCAAAGCACCCCAGCTGGAGCAGACTCTGGCCGCAGGCCGCAGGCTAGGGACAGATGACAGTGAGAGCCCCGCAGCACCGGGGAGCTCTGAAGCTCCTCCCCGGCTGTGAGCGTCCCCAGGAAGTCCTAAACCCCCAGGGCCCCTGCTCACCACCGCGCTCTGTGTGAGGGGGACAGGTCTGTGGCTCAGTGACCTCGCCCTCGGGGCCCCAGTCCCAGGCTAGCTGGTCCTCCAGGTAGGCTCCCCGCGTCACGTGGCTGATCCAGGGGCCGTGCGTCTGCAGCGGGGAGAAGACTCGAGGACGGAGACAGCCACCAGAGAAGCCTCTGATTCCGGCCAGGAACCAGGTCCCCTTCTCCCGGCACACCAGGCTCCAGCTGGAGTCATTCTGCAGCAGGAGGATGTGTGCGTCACTGGCCTAAGCCTGGCCTTTCTTGGACTCCAGGTTTTTTGTGTGCAGACATCACGCGCCACCGGCCACGTACTAGTGTTTGTAAGAAGTCAGGCCCCACTTTAGGATCCTTTTTTTTTTTTGTCTTTTTGAGACAGGCTGTCGCTAGGCAGTTCAGGCTGGCCTTGAGCTCACTTTGTAGCCCAGGCTGGTCTCGAACACGCAAGGATCCTCCTGCCTCAGCCTCCATAACGCTGGGATTCCAGGCGCGCGCCACCACGCCCGGTAGGATCCTCTCTACACCTGCTCAGTCCTCCGGGGCCAGGCTCCACTCCCGCCGGCCCCCGCCCCGGCCCCGCCCGGAGCCCCACGCCCTCGTCCCAGCGCCTCAGGCCCCGCCCCCACCCTCACCCAGCAGCGGCCCGCCTCCTCCTCCTCCTGGTAGGCGGGGCAGAGCACGCGCGGCGGGTCGCCCGCCAGCGGCACTGGCGCCCCCTGACGGCCGTATAGGCAGTGACACCACCAGCCGCTCAAAAGCTCGGCTTCCAGCTGCGCGCTGGGGCCGGGCGCCGGTTCTGCGAGGGAGAAAGCCGCGAGTCCGCGCTGCGACCCGGTGTGTGCCC
>NW_004955493.1:7981898-7983314 GCF_000276665.1 Chinchilla lanigera
GCGAGGGCAGCAGCACCCGCCAGGCGTCCAGGTCGCTGGGCCGGCTGTCCGAGGCGCCCGAGCTGCGGGATGGGGAGGCTGCGGAAGGCCCGGGGCCCACCGCCGCTGGACACCTCGCCCGGCCTCGCTGTGCCCGGGCGGGACCCCACCCCGCCCAGATCGACAGGTGCCCGCTGTCCCCGCGCTGAGCGAGTCTGTACCACCACCCCCGCCCGAGATCAGGACCCCGTCTTCGTGCGGTCGCCACGGGTTCCCCGCTGCACCCGCGCCGACGGCTGGGCGGGCCAGACTGCGTCCCAGGTCGACGAGGGGTGGGCGCAACGGGGGCAGGAATGTGTCTGATGGACTCGGGATGTAGCTCAGAGGCGCGGCGCCCCCCTGGCAAGCATGAGGTCCTGAGTTCGACTCCCGGCCACCTCCCCGCAGAAAACAAGCTGCCTGAGACATGGGTTCTCACTCACTCCAGGAAGCAGCTGGCAGGAGCCAAGAGCCAGCTTTCAGACACCAGCGCCCCGTGGCAGGGTCTGGATCCTGGAACCGTCACCTGGGCTGCCCAGGGCCAAGACCCGGGCCTCGGAGCCTCCCCGCACTCTGAGGGGCGAGAGACCGGGTCAGGGGCCCGCGGAAGCCCTCTCTCCGGCAGCTCAAGCGCGGCCGCGGGCCGGCCCGGTGCGCTCACCTGGCAGCGCGATGGTGCAGTTCTCCTCCCCGGGCGCCGGGGGGCCTGACTGGGGCTGCTGCGGCTGGCGGGGAAAGACAGGCCCAGGCTCTGAGCCCATCACCCGAGCCCGTATCCACGCCTCATAGGGAGCCACAGCGGTGAAGACCCCAGGGCGGTTTCTCCGCCCACAGCCAAAGCCAAAGCTAGTGATTCCCGCCTGGAACCAGCGGCCGCCTTCCTCGCAGACCAGAGGTCCTCCGGAGTCACCCTAATGATAGATCACGTGTCAGGGGTGATCAGTCCAAGGATCCACCAGCTTCTACTGGCCTCACTGCAATGTTCTACCTTTCTTTCTTTCTTTTTAGTTTTTTTGAGACAGGATCTCGCCATGTAGTTCAGGCTGGCCTCGAACTCATAGCAATTCTCCTGCTTCAGCCTCCCAAGTGCTGAGACCGTCTAACTTGATCCCTACCACCACCATCCACGCAGGGGTGTTTTAAAAATGTGTGTCATTGGGGCTGGGGATTTAGCTCAGTGGCAAAGCGCCTGCCTGGCAAGCGCAAGGTCGTGAGTTCGGTTCCCGGTACCGAAGAAACCCCCCCCCCAAAAAAAGTGTGTCATTTGAGGAAGATTTCTGGAAAAATGGTTAAAATGTAGTACTTGGGTGTTTTTTGTTCTTTTTGAGATATGGTCTTACTTTGTAGTGCAGGCTGGCCTCAAACTCATGGCAATCCTCCTGCCTCAGCTTCTCTAGT
>NW_004955493.1:7984609-7985591 GCF_000276665.1 Chinchilla lanigera
GCTTTGCCACTGAGCTACATCCCCAGCCCTGCTATTATTATTTTGGTGACACTTGGGATGGTGCCGAGGGCTGTATGCATGATAGGCATGTGCTACACCACTAAGCTACACCGCCAGCCCCAATTCCACTGGCAATCTTGCCCTCTTTTTGCAAATGAGGCTCAGAGAGATATCTACCTATCCGTTAGCTGCTTCCTGTGAGTTACAGATCTGTCCTTGCCAGGTGCTTGTAGCTGAGGGACCTCTCCTCACCTGGCAGGTGTCCCTGCGTCCCTCTGGGTAGCCAGCACACAGCATCCCTGGCAGTAGCTGGAAAGTGAGGTTGAAGGGGCCAGGTCGGCTATAGAGACACTGACAGGCCGCCTCTCCCAGCAACCGCAGCTCCACTTCCTGCAGCGCCCAGGGGAGAGGCAGAGGGTCTGGCGGGAGAACCAGAGAGCAGATGGTGTGAGGCAGGCATGGAGCACCCGGTCCCCCAGGGCTCAGATTTGTCCTCTCTGCTGCCTCCTGGACATGGCCCTCAAAATGCCCCAATGTGAGACTCGGGGGGAGGTGAAAAAGAAGTATGATGGTATTGTCGACAGCTGAGTTAGGCAGGAATATTATGGGCAGTTGGACGGGCTGGGCCCTCGGGGGAGTCGGTGCAAAAGATGAGAACACATTGCAACGGTGGCTGGGGGTGGATCTGCTGAAGCCCAGGTCTCTAGATAAGAAGGAATTGCCGGGCGTGGTGGCGCACACGCCTGTAATCCCAGCACTCGGGAGGCTGAGGCAGGAGGATCATTGCAAGTTCAAGGCCAGTCTGAACTGCATAGTGAGACTGTCTCAAAAAGACAAAAAAAAATTTAAAAAGATCAGAAGGAATGACCAGGCCTACATACTTCCCTGAGGGATAAGCAGTAAATTGCGATTATACTATAACCAGCATTACCTGGTCCAATGAAGTCTAGACAGACATCACTCACCCAGCTGGGTGACCAGA
>NW_004955493.1:7987016-7988802 GCF_000276665.1 Chinchilla lanigera
ATTGAAAAAGGCATCCTGCCGAACAATTACAGTCGTTAGTTGCTAGGCAACATTACCCCCCCATGATACTAACTTTGCAAGTGTATAAAATAAACACCCCTACTGTTGAAGTCAGTCCTCCTGCTCATCAGGCAAGAAGTAACTCCACCTGACCCCAGCTCTTGTCTCTTGTCTTTATTTTTCTCATACCCACCACCATTTCTCTCTGGGGTACAAGGAGAGACCAGGGATGCTCCCTACAGAAGACTTTGTTGTTGCTATTTTTTGGTTCTGGAATCGAACTCAGAATCTTGTGCTTGCCAGGCAGGCGCTTGTGTCGCTAAGCTACAGCCCCAGCCCCAGGCACTGTAATTTTGCAGCTGCTGCTAAAGCAATGTTTCTACAGCTCAGCTCTGATCTTACCAAGAATAGTAAATGGATCCGGCGTCTAAAGTGGCGCCTCAGCACTGTCCCGCTTTTGGTGGAAATGAAGTCTCAGGACCCAAAAGCGCTAGGGAAAGGCATGCAGGCCGCTGCCCCTCTCTACCCACCCGGAATCCTGAGCGGGCAGGTGAGGGCTGAGCCTGTATGGGGGACTCCCCAGGAAAGTCTGGGGAGTGTCTGGGGACCTCCTGGGGCTCTGTTCCTCAATCCCACCTTACGGCCTTCATGCTCCGGCCTCAGTGGCCTTGGCAGCCTCCCTTGCCCCTGCTCCCTTCACTCAACCTGGCTTTTGGCCCATGCCTCCCTCCACCTTGCTCTGAAGAGGTACAAAACCTCTTCAGAAGTCTGCTCTGCGCATGCCTATAATCCCAGCACTCGGGAGGCTGAGGCAGGAGGAACGTTGCAAGTTTGAGACCAGCCTGGGCTACAAAGTGAGCTCAAGGCCAGCCTGAACTGCATAGCGAGACCCTGTCTCTAAAGGACAAAAAAAAAAAAAGGGGCTGGGTATTTAGCTCAGCGGCACAGCGCCTCCCTGGCAAGCGCAAGGTCGTGAGTTCGATTCTGGTACCGGAAAAAAAAAAATGACGGAACGAGGGGAAGTTGGAAAAGACCGGAGATGAGGAGCGGGGTGACAAGAGGGGCTGGGCAGGATGGGTGAAGAAGGGTGGGGGCAAAGGAGGCCAGAAATCTTTGCTGAATGCCTGCTATCTCTCAGGTGCGGTGCCTTCGTGCTGTAGCATCACTTACTTAAGGTCAAAACACCCTAAGTATGGTGATGCTAGGCACTGTGCTACAAGCTGTAGGTGGATTTTTCTCATTTAACCTACCCGATGATTCTATATTATTTCACTTTATTTTATTTTATTTTTGGTCTTTTTGAGACAGGGTCTCGCTGTGCAGTTCAGGCTGGCCTTGAGCTCACTCTGTAGTCCAGGCTGGCCTCAGCCTCCCAAGTGCTGGGCTTACAGGCCTGCGCCACCACGCCTGGCTCTCATTTTATTATTTTGAGACAGGTTCTCACTATGTACTCCAGACTGGCCTTGAACTCGCTGCCATCCTCCTGCCTCAGCCTCCCGAGTGCTTGGACTAGAGGTGTGCGCCACCACGCCCGCCTGACCCCATTTTACAGAGGAGGAAATGTACTGGGTGAAATGTTTGGTCTGAAATAGCAGAGCTCGGATAGTAACTCTAGTTGGATCTAAACCCAGAAAGGAAAAAAGGGAGGAGAAAGGTGAGGCGGGAGTGGGGTGTGTGTGGGTGATTCGGTTGTGTTGGAGAACCCCAGGCGAGGACAGATAAGATTAGGACAGGTGCGGAATTTTCCAGCGGTCTAGCAGAGCCCTAATTTCAAGGCTGCGAACCG
>NW_004955493.1:7990057-7992446 GCF_000276665.1 Chinchilla lanigera
TTGCGCTTGCCAGGCAGGCGCTTTTGCCGCTGAGCTAAATCCCCAGCCCCTTCGAGGGCGCTTTCTTACCCGGCTCTTCAGGGTCCTCTTGGGTAGGGCCGAGAGCTGGCAGCCAGAGGAAGGAAGAGGAAGACGCGGGTGACTGCCGGCCACTCGTTTGCACTCCGCACCCACTGTTCCCTTCCCAGCCTCCCAGACCCGGGCCGCCGCTTCGCGCTCGACTCCCCCCGGCCAGCCGCCTCACCTGCGCCCCGCCGGGCTCCCGGACTGGGACTGAGGGCTGGAAGACCGGCAGGAAGAGGCTGCGGAGAGCGCTTGCTCTCGGGGGTGACGTCCTCCCTGACGCCCGCCCAGATCAGACCCCGGGACCCAGCCCTTCTTCCCTGTCCCGGGACACACTGCTCCTCTTCCTCCTGCTGCTTCCTGCGCTCCCGATGCCCCTGCTCCCCCTCCTGGGACACCCCCTTTCTCCCGCTCTCCTTGCGTGTGTCCCACGCCCCGCACCGATCCCGGGAATCCTGCTTGCGGCTGCACGTGCCGGCGCACAGGCCCCTGCGGTCATCTGTCCCCTGAGGTTACCGAGCATCACAAGTGGGAGGACCAGGTGCTGGGACATGGCCGGCTGCAGGCAGGGACGCCACGGGGGTGGGCGAGCGTTGGCCTGCCACGGCTCTGTCACTGTCCCGGCAGCTTGTGACTCCTTATGGTCCCGGGAGCAGCCCCACCCTCCCTGGCTGGAGCCCATCTCTGGGAATTTGAGAGGATCTGGGGCTGCACGGGGAAATAGGGAGCCCCAGGCCCCACCCAGGCCCTGGGTGCATCTCACGTCTCTGGAGGCCCTGGGTGGGGTGGGGGAGGGGTCCCAGCTCCGGGACAGCTATTGAGGTGGAGAACCGCGGGCCAAGGCCGAGGAGAAGGGCAGCCGCTGGGAGCCAGTGTCTCGCGAGCTTGGGGGAAGCAGGGCTGGGGGAGCGGGGACCTTCCACATGCAGATGCAGTAGGTGGTCCCTCACTGGCCCGGCTCACCTGGGACCTCGCCCTGTTTGGGGTGTGGCTGCCCCGGTGGCTTGGCTTTTTCTTCTCACACAGCTCTGGTTACTGGAGTTGCTGGCCAGGTCCCAGACCAGAGCTCCAGGGAATTCAATCCCATCCCAACAAAAGGATCACAGATTCTGGCAGGTTAGGCAAGGAGAGGGGCTCCGGAGGGGGTGGCACAGGCTGTGGAGGCCGGAAAGACTCTACTTTTCTCTGTGTTGGAGTGGGTGCTCTCAGGTGACCTGTCACTTGCTCTTTTATAACCTGGGGAAAGTCACTGAGCTTCTCAGTGTACTGTGTATCATTAAAAGTCAGACTTCGTCGTGCATACCTGTAATCCCAGCACGCTGGGAGGCTGAGGCAAGAGGATTGGAAGTTTAAACCCAGCCTGGGCAATTTAGCAACTTAGTGAGAACTTGTCTCAAAGACAAAGCGTTGTAAAAAGGGATGTAGCTCAGTGTGCAGGCTCTGGGTTCAATCCCCAGTACAGAGAGAGAGACAGAGAGAGACAGAGAGACAAGACAGTCAGAGTCTACTTGGTAGATGGAACTGAAGTCCCCATCTCCTCTTTAGAGTACCTCTTTGGACCCTACGTTGTGACCGTCCCATGCTGGCTTATCCAGGTGGGCCCAGGCCAATCCCAGGAGCCCTAAAAGCGGAGCATCTTTCCTGCTTTAGGTCAGAGGGGAAAATGTAAAGACAGAGGGTTGGAGAGAAGCAGCAGTGTCAGCTCTGACAGCAGAAGGAGGGGACTGGGAGCCAAAGAATAAGGACAGTGTCAGGAAGCTGCAAAAGGCCAAAACTGATTCCCTCGGCCTCCAGGAAGGGCCCAAGTGGGAAAGCAAAAGAACAATGGGGGGTGTCGCAGCCTCAAGCCTTCCCATTTTTTGTTTTTCTGTTTTTTGAGACGGGGTCTTGCTGTATAGTTCAGGCTGCCCCTGAACTAACTACATAGCCCAGGCTGGCCTCGAGTTCGTGGAAATCCTCCTGCCTCAGCCTTGTGAGTGCTGGGATTAGAGATGTCCGCCACCATTCCCGGGTGCCTCAAACCCTTTTGTAGCAGCATGAGGTCATTCATGAGAGAGTGTGCTTGTGCCCGCCTCTCCACATCCTGTCTCGAGCGCTCTCTTTTTATTTTTTCCCTGAGACAGGGCCCACTATGCTGCCCAGTGCGAACCTGGACTTAGGGGCGCAAGTGATGGGGACTTCCGGGGTGTTCCTCCACGTCGGGGGTAGGTCCCACCACTCACTACTGTGGCACTGGGAATTCAGTTTCTAGCACGTGATGTTAGGGTATGCAGTCAAAGCACTGCACAGCCCGTGCTGTGGTCCATAAAATTACTCTCTGGAGGGA
>NW_004955493.1:7993065-7994983 GCF_000276665.1 Chinchilla lanigera
TGCCTCAGCCTCTCTGAGTGCTAGAATTACAGACCAAGTACCGTCATGCCATGCTGAGATAATGAATTGAGTTTTTTTTGTTTGTTTGAGACAGGGCCTCTTTGTAGTTCAGGCCAGCCTTGAACTCACTACACAGTCCAAGCTGGCCTTGAACTCACAGCGTGGACTCCTGTAATCCCAGCACTCGGGAGGCTGAGGCAGGAGGATCACCAAGAGTTCAAGGCCAATCTGGGCTACAAAGTGAGTTCAAGGCCAGCCTGCACTACAAAGGGAGACACTGTCTCAAAACAAAACAAAACAAAACAAAACAAAAATGTGGAGGGCTGGTAGCCAGGGAGGGAGAAATGAAAGGAAGGGATGGGAAGGGAAGGCAGGCAGGCAGGTGGGCTGGGGGGTGTAGTTTGGTGGTAGAACAGTTACTTAGCATATGTGAGGCCCTGGGCTCAATTCTCAGAACTGGGAAGAAAAAAAAAGAAAGAGTGAGCCACTTTTGTTGTTTTTAGTGTGGGGGTGCTTACCTGTAATCCTAGTGCTCAGGAGGCTGAGGCAGGAAGATACCTGTTGGAGACCAGCTTGGATTATATAGTAAGTTTCAGGTCAGCCTGTCTTGAAGAAAAAAACAAAACCCAGAGTAGAAATGGTCAGCATAGGAACACTGATAAGTTGTGACCTATTCATGTAATGGAATAGTGGGCAGTAATAAGGAGAATGAATTACCGATTGGGTGCAGTGGCCCATGCCTGCAGTCTCAGCTGTTTGGGAGCCTGAGGCACATGGGTCACTCCAGCCCAGGAGTCTTGACGTCAGCCTGGGCAGCACAGAGAGACCCTGTCTCCAAAAAAGATACCCCCACAGAGGTACTGATGTGTGTCACAGCACAGCAGCCCTCACAGAAATAATGGTGGTGAATATAGGTGTAGTACCGTATGATTCTCCTTTTTATTGTTTATTTTTATTTTTATTTTTTGGTACTGAGGATTGAACTTAGGATCTTTGCGCTGAGCTACATCCCAGGCCCTCTTTTATTTTTTATGTTGAGAGACAGTCTCACTGAGTCACTGAGTTGCCCAGGCTGGGCTTGAACTTGGAGTCCTCCTGCTTCAGCCTCCCAGAGTGCTCCAGCACACCCAGTTTATGATGCCGGTTCTTTTTTTGTGTGTGTGTGTGTTTTTGAGACAAGGTCTCGCTGTACAGTTCAGGCTGGCCTTGAGCTCACTTTGTAGCCCAGGCTGGTCTCGAACTTGCAAGGATCCTCCTGCCTCAGCCTCCCCAGTGCTGGGATTACAGACGTGCACCACCACGTCCTCTGATGCTGGTTCTATGCAACTTGGGAACACGCAGAACGAATGGATGGTGGTAGAAGTCAGACTAGAAGAGGTCCCTCTGGGGGCAGTGCTGCCTAGGAAGGGATGCAGGGGGGCGTGCGGGGGTGCAGAGCAGTTCTGTTGCCCGAGTGGTCACACAGTGTGTATGGAGGCACTGTAAGAGAAATTCTGTGCTAACCCTGAAGGTCAGCACACATTTGCACTTTACAGTACCTAACACTCTGCAGTTCCATGGATTCTAGGGTCAGTTAAGGAAAGCTCCACGAACCACCTCCCAAAATACTTTCCCTGACCACAAATGTTGGTGAAAGGTGCAACCTTACATCAGATACACCCAGGCATGGATGTTACGCAGTTTCTGAAAGTTTAGCCAAAATAGTGAAAGCCTTTAGAACTTGGAGAAACAAAAGCATGCTTAAGCAAAGTTGTTGATATTCTATTTCCTGATAAATGAGATAGTCTCTTTGAAAAATGTTGGCAACAGATTACTTCTTAGTGAGTTGGTCTGCTCGCTAAAAAGGTTGATTATCACTGCCCTAGACAAAGGCATTCTTCAGATAATCCTTTAGAATTTCTCTTACTGGGCTGGGAGT
>NW_004955493.1:7995948-7997183 GCF_000276665.1 Chinchilla lanigera
AAAAAAAACCAAGGGAAAAAAGTTAAGAAAAACCCAGATAAAGAAAAAAAAAAAAACCCAGTTATGTGACCGTTGGTCTGTCAGAGCGCTCCTCAAGTGCTTTGAGACCCTTTCATCCGCTTTCCCGGCGCTGGTTCGCATCCCTCACCACAGGAAGAGCCCAGGACCCTCAGCGAGGCCTACACATCCGGGACACTTGGTCGCAGGCAGAGGGAGCGCTTATGGATAGCGCTTATGTATTGGTTCTGCCTACCCAGGAATGGGGGCTATCTTTCCATTTTCTGATACCCTGTTTGATTTCCTCTTCCAGAGTACTATAGATTTCACTGTGGAGGGCTTTCACTTCCTTGGTTGGGTTAATTCCTAGGTATTTAGTTTTTCTTGGTGCTATTGGGAACGCTGCTTTTTCCTAAGTTTTCTCTCAGTGTGTTCATTGTTAGTGTACAGGGATGCTATTAATTTTTGCTTGTGGATTTTTTTTTTTCTTACCGGGAATCGAACTCAGGACCTTGTGCTTGCCAGGCAGGTGCTTATGCCGCTGAGCCACATCCCCGGCCCAGCCTGTGGATTTTGTATCCTGTGACATCCCTGAATTTGGTTATTAATTCTAGGAGTCTTTTGATGGAATTGCATCTTTTGTATAGAGGATTATGTCATCTGCAAATAATGATATATATATATATATTTGTCTTTTTTGAGACAGGGTCTTGCTATGCAGTTCAGGTTGGCCATGAGCTCACTTTGTAGTCCTGACTGGCCTTGAACTCACAATGATCCTCTTGCCTCCGCCTCCCAAGTGCTGGGATTATAGGTGTATGCCGCAACGCAAATGATAATTTGACTTCTTCCTTTCCTATACATGGCCCTTCTATTTTTTTTCCTAATTGCTCTGGCTAATGTTTTGAATACTATATTGAACAGGAGTGGAGATAGTGGACATCCTTGTCTTGTTACTGATTTTAAAGGAAAAGCTTTCAATTTTTCCCCATTTAATATTGTATTGGCAGTAGGTCTGTCATAGACGAATTTTATTTAAGAGAGGGTCCTTCTATACCTTTTTCTTCAGTTTTTTTTTTTTTTTTAAACACAATATTGCTTTATAGTTGAGAATGGCCTTAAACTCACTATGTAGCCCAGACTGGCCTCCAACTCTCAGAGATCTTCCTGCTTCAACCTTCCAAGTGCTGGGATTATAGATGTGTACTACTATGCCCTACTTTCTTTCTTTCTTTCTT
>NW_004955493.1:7997708-8005545 GCF_000276665.1 Chinchilla lanigera
TGGCCTTGAGCTCACTTTGTAGCCCAGGCTGGTCTCGAACTTACAAGGATCCTTCTGCCTCAGCCTCCTGAGTGCTGGGATTACATGTAGTTCTCTCTTTGGAATGGATCCTTGTCAGGTTTTGGAGTCATGGTAACACTAGCTTCTAGGAATGATTTTTCAAGTCTTCCTTCCAGGGGCATTTTGTTGAATATCTAGTTTGGTTGCCAAATTTATGTCCTCAAACCAAAACTCATGGTAACCTTCAGTATTTTCCATCACTTCATTGAAAGACTGAAGTACCATAATCGTGTTACATGCAGCAAAGGGTACATCAGACCTTTGTTCGTGGATAATTTTTGTTTTGTGCTTGTTGTTTTTTGAGACAGGGTCTCCCTATGCAGTTTAGACTGGTCTTGAACTCCCTATGTAGCCCAAGCTGGCCTCGAATTCACAGTGATCCTCCTGCCTCAGCCTCTCCGAGTTCTAGGATTATAGGCGTGTGCCACCATGCCCGGCTCTGCATCTTTTTCTTTTTTCACTCTGTTTTTCTTTACAGACTCTGGCGACTCTGGTCTCTTGGCTGTAACACTGTCTTGGTGAATGACTCTGGCACCGGCTCTCTGCTAGGAAGAATGAGGCTGTCAGGTGTTCCAGGGGGCTCAGGCCGGGGTTTCGCAGGAAACTTCAGTGTTGCTCAGTGGGGTGGTGCTCTGGATGGGGATGTTTGCAAGACTCTAGGTAAAGGGAACAGTCAGGCGAGGTGGCACAGGCCTGTAATCCCAGCACCGACTAATGGCTGAAGCGGGAGGGTTGGAAGTTCGAACCCAGCCTGGGCACTTAAGCAACTTAGTGAGAGCCTCTCCTGAGAAGGTCTCAGGCTGTAGTTTAGCGTGCGCACCCAAACCAAACCAAACCAACCAAATCAGAACAAAACAGACCGGGCGTATGCTGAGCCCGCACAGTACGGGTGGGATCAAGATGTCACCTTGGAGCGCCCCCTTGTGACGCAAAGAGTAACTGCGCCTCCTCCCGTGTCACTGCCGGAAACACCCACCACCCCTGTCCTGTGCAGGGCCAAGCTGGCGCCAGGTCGCCCCTGCGCGCCCCACTCTCCCCGCGCACGTCTCCTGAGCGGTTCAAAGCTCCTGGAGCCAGAGCTGTCCCCGGCACTCCCCTGTGGTCTCAAACGGACGGCCTGGCTCCAAGTGGCCCTGGCTTTGAGACGCAGTCAGCCACCTGGGGTCTGGCTGGAGCCGGGAGGTGTGCGCTCCTGCTGGGGGGGACCTCGGCCTCTGCGTGGGCCAGGCAGGCGCACCCCTCGGACGGGAAGGGCTGCTGGCGAGGGTGAGCGGTGAGGGGAGGACGGCTTGGAGATGTCAGGGCTGGAGGCGGCGGGGCTGCACGGCCTTGGCCCGGAGGACTGGGCACAGGGCGCTTTCTGGAGCTCTGTGCTGAGGGGACGTTGCGGGGCCTCGTCCTCACCCACAGCAGACAGGCATAGAGTGGGAGCTCTCCTGTAGTTGGCTGCGGATTCTCTCTCTCCCGCTCCCCACCGCCCCTCCTCTGTCACCTCCTCCCTCTCCCTCTTTCTCTTCCCCTCCTCCCTCTTTGTGGTGGATTCTCCACTGGTGGTCAGCTTGTAACCCCCAGCTGATCTGCGTCAGATGGTGCTGGGTGTGGGAGGCCCACCTGGGGACTGTTGCCCCCAGGTAAGAGGCAGAACTGGAGAAGGACAAGGAGGCCGCTGGGAGCTGAGAAAGGCTGTCGGGAGCTGGTAGGAGCTGGTGGGAGCCTGTTGGAAGCGCAGAGAAGCCGTAAGGAGCTGTTGGTTTTCTTGGAGGAGCTTGTCTTGCTGGCTTTCCTGGTGAGGGACCTTGCTGTCGCTGAGAATGGCTTCCATTCATTTTGGGGGAACTGTGGTCCTCACCCTGAGCATGGCTTCCTTGCTCCGGAGGGGAAGATGGTGCACAGCTCAGTCCCCTGGAGCATTGGCTGTCCTGATCATTGGAAGAGCTTGAGACCTCACTGTTGCTGAGGATGGCTGTGGGACCTTTCCGGGGAGCTCTGGTTCTTATTTTGAGCATCACTTTCTGGCTCCAGTGCAGATCCCTCAGCCTGCTAGCACAGATCCCTCATCCCACTGGCAGAGGCTTTCTAGATTCCACCACTGACCTTTGGGCCTTCCCAGCGCAGATCTGTGAAGCAGGCCTGTAAGAGACATTGTTGGGGGCTCTGGGCCTCCAGGTGGACTCATGCAGGACATTTCTGTGGGATCCAGGCCCTCAGCTGGATTCCTTGGTCTACAGTGTGTGGACAGATTTCCTGCACTCTCTTGTATATGATTCTTCGGGGGATTGTTATAAATAATCTTGTAAAATATGTGTTCTGTATTGTATGTTCCCCTTGCAAAGTATCCCCAAACCATAACACTGTTCCTCTGTCTCTCTCTCTCTCCAGCGTGAAGGACAGAACCTAGGACTTCGCACATCTAAGCAAATGTCTACCACTGAGCTATAACCCTGGCCCTATTAATGTCTAGAACAAGAGTGTGAGCCAGGCATGGTAGCACACACCTGTAACCCCAGCTCGCGGGAGGCTGAGGCAGGAGGATCATTGCGAGTTCGAGACCAGCCTGGGCTACAAAGTGAGCTCAAGGCCAACCTGAACTGCATAGCAAGACACTGTCTCAAAAAGACAAAAAAAGGGGGGGCATGATTTTATTACAGGGGTACTGAGAGTTCCTCGTGGAGTCTGAAGCACTCCCAGGGACTGGAAGTGCATGTGCCAGGCTTCTGCACCTGTGCTGTCCATTAGAGAGGCCACGGATCCCACGTGCCTATTTCGGTGAAAGTTAACTAGAACTTAAAATTCAGTGTCTTAGCTCCACCAACCACAAGTCTAGTGCTCAGGAGCAGCGCCATACTGGACAGCACAGGTGAGAGTAATCCCATGGCTGCAGAGGGCCCAGCGGGATCGCACTGCTGGAGGGTGTCTTACAGCGTTCCGTGGCCCTTCCTCCAGTCTGCTACCCTGATCTGTGGGAGTGGGGCTTTAGTTGTTATGAACTCAAATTTTAAAATTATGGGCCGGGGAGGTAGCTCAGTGGCACAAACACCTGCTTGACAAAAGCAAGGTCCTGAGTGAAAAAAAAAAAAAAAAAATTACAATTGTGTGCACCTGTTTGTGGTGCCGCGTGCCTATAATCCCAGCACTCTGGAGGCTGAGGCAGGAAGATTGCCGAGAGTTCGAGGCCAGCCTGGGCTACACAGGAAGACCCTGTCTCAAAAAAAAAAAAATTGTTTGTATCCACTTAAAAGTCTCTCTTCTCTTCCTCGTTGCTTTTGCTGTCTTCCGTGCCATGAACTGTTGCCCTGTGCCATGTGCCACCCTGACTTGGAGCCAGCTGATTATGGACTGAAACCGCCACAGACTGTGAGCTAAATAAACCTTCCCCCATTTAAAGAAAAGTCTCCTTGGCTACTGCAGAGCCTTCTGGAAAACGCAGATTTCTCAGCCTGGCCCGCATATCCTGAAGAAACAGGCCCCTGGGTGCTTCTGCAGCCGCATGCCCTCAGCCCGCCCTCCCTGGCATTCTCAGTCAGGGCCGGCTGGCTCAGGCTGGGCTGGGGTGCAAGGAGGGCTGCTTAGCCATGGATGGCGGGCTGGCTCTCCCTCCCCTCTGATGGAGCTACTTGTCACAGCTCTCTGCAGAGGACACCGTATTTGTCAGCTCTTCTGTTGCTGACATGTAAGATCTGACACCTGAAATTTAAATGAGCAGAGGTTCCAGGCCTGAAGTAGAGGCGCCGTGGCAGAAGCCCGGTGGAGCAGCTCGGCTCAGGTTGTGGGAGCTGGAGAGACGAGATGTAGCCCAAGGCCACACCTCTGTGACCACCCGGAGACACCCAGCAATGTGCTCTGTCAGTTGTGGGGCAGATCCCAAAGGAACCAAGTTGAAACTCCACCCTGAAGCACCCATAGTGTCACTTGGCTTTAGAGTTGCATTTGCTCCCTTGAGAAGTTTTTTTTTTTTTGGTACCGGGAGTTGAACTCAGGACCTTGTGCTTGCCAGGCACGCGCTTATGCCACTGAGCTATATTCCCTTTTGTGTGTGTGTGTGTGTGTGTGTGTGTGTCTTGGTTACTTTTTTTCTCACTGCTGGAACAAAATATCTGACACCCAAAATTAAGGAAGGAAAGGTTTATTTCGCTTACAGTTGATGGAGGTTTCAGTCCATACTTGGCAGATTACAAGGCAGAGTGGCACACGGCAGAGAGCTACAGCTCATGGCGGCAGAACACAGCAAAGCAACAACAACACAGCAGGGCGGAATGCAGGAGGAATGGCCTCAAGCACTCTTTTCCTCTCCCTTACATATGCAAACTATCCACCCCAGGGCGGGTGCAGCTCTCACACCCATAATCAAACTCTTAAAGCCTGCCCCATGGCCGCATGAGGCTTTGGGGGGACACACAGACAAACCATAACAGTATGTGTGTGTGTGTGTGTGTGTGTGTGTGTGTGTGTGTGTTTTCCCTTGAGAGTTGACCTTTCTCACAAATGACTTCGGGGTTCTGGTAAGTAAGCACCATGCTCTTGGTTAGGTTAGCAGTTGGACTATCTAGGTATGCAGGCCAGTTGGGTTAGATCCCAGGTAGCTCAGAAGAAATCATGGGGTTCCCTGATCCTTGTTCAATAGAGACCATTCTGCAGATGTTGTATTTGAAGAGGTTGTTCTGGCCTCCAACTATCAGCAATCCTCCTGCCTCAGCCTCCTGAGTTCTGGGATTACAGGCGTGATCCACCATATCTGGCATCCAAGTTAATTTTTATGCTGCTTCCAGATGGCTTTTTGTAATAGAACATACCATGGTGGCCTCAACTGCGGCTCAGGAGTTGCCCTTTTATTTTCTGGCACGGGCTAAACCCAAACACCAGCTTGTATGTATATATGTATGTATGTATGTATATATTTATTTGTACTGGGAATCAAACTCATGACCTCACACTTGCCAGGCAGGCACTTATGCCGCTGAGCTATATTCCCGGGCCAACAGCTTGTTTTAGAAATAATGTTTTGTTGAAACAGAAATGCCGCTTTCACATATGGTCCATGGGTGCTTTTGTACTACAGAGAGAGATGCGTACTGCAGTTCCAACGTTGACCTTTATAAAGCCTTAAATATTTCCTTTCTGGTCTTTATTGAAAAAGTTTGCCAACTTTGGCTTAAATGACTGATTTATAGACCAATTCTCTCCACTTACAAAACTGTTTTAAACTGGGTGCAATGCTACACACTTACAATACCAGCTTTCCGGAAGGCTGAGGCAGGAGGCTCACAAGTTGGAATCCAACCCTGGCAACTTAGTGACTTAATGAGACCCTGTCTCAAAACAAAAAATAAAAAGAGCTGAGGATGTAGTTCAGTGTAAATACTGTGTGTCCACTCCCCAGTACTAGAAAACTCCTTGCATCTCTTTTACAATGACATCATTTCTGAAGATTATCATTGAATAATACAAAGTATATTATTATTTGTGGTACTAGGGATTCAACACAAGGAGTGTTGAGCTACATCCCTAACATTTTTATTTTGAGAGTTGCCCACAGTGAACTTGAACTTGTGATCCTCCTGCATCAGCCTCCAGAAGGAGGTAGCTGAGATTACAGGCATATGCTGTCATACCCAGCTGTGTTATTTTCAAAGTTTAAAAAGGAAACAAAAAGCTGAGTAACATGGCCTACGCCTGTAATCCCAACACTCAGGAGGCTGAGGCAGGAGGATTGCTGTGGTTGCGAGGCTGGCCTGGGCTGAACTACATAATGAGACCCTGTCCAACAAACAAAGAAGGCTGGGGATGTAACTTAGCGGTAGAACACATGCCTAGCATGCACTAGGCTCTGGGTTTGATACCCAGCACCAAAAAATAAAAATAAACATAACCTCCTTTTTCAGGAGAAAGGATCAGTTTTACCTGCTTGCTTCTTTTTTTTTTTTTTTTTTTTTTTTTGAGACAGGGTCTCGCTATGCAGTGCAGGCTGGCCTTGAGCTCACTTTGTAGCCCAGGCTGGTCTTGAACTCACAATGATCCTCCTGCCTCAGCCTTCCGAGTGCTGGGATTACAGGCATGCACCGCAACACCCAGCCTGCTTACTTCTTGGCTAGAATGTGGTTATGTAATGTGATCTTTGGATCTGAGGCAAATATCAGATATTGTTGCACTAACTTCACCTTTCCCCATCCCCTGCCCCTTCTTTCTTTTCCTCTTTCCTGAAATCACTGGGGGTTGAACTCAGACAGTGCTTGACCACTGAGCAACATCCACAACCCTTTTTCAAAATTTTATTTTGAGACAGGTTCTTACTAAATTGTCCAGACTGGGCTTGAATTTCTGATCCTCCTGCTTCAGCCTCCCTTGTAGTTGAGATTATAGGCATGTGGCACCATGACCGGCTCTTAGAGCCTCCAAATTTCTAACTTGAGACAAGTAGCTGTTTTTATTGTGTGAGCCTTAAAAACATATTGTGTGTTCCTTGTAAATTCTGTCAAGTGTGGCTAAATGTACCATAATTTCTGCTATGAGCTCTATTATTTTTGGTTTATTTATTCTTTTAATTATTATCATTATTTTTGTTTTGTCTTTTTGACAGGGTCTTGCTATACAGTTCAGGCTGGTCTTGAGCTCACTTTGTAGCCCAGGCTGGTCTCAAACTCACAACAATCCTCCTGCCTCAGCCTCCCAAGTGGCTCTGTTTATATAATTTGTAGGAGGTTCTTTGGGAAATCTGAGTGCATTCTAATTTAAAAATAATCATTATGTATAATACAAATCTCTATATAAGTATAAATAAAAGTTTTAAATGTCTATTAGTACTATGTATTCACCAAGTATTTCTAATTTTCGCCCCTTAAGGTCATGAAATTAACACTTCTTGTCCCCTTGGCGACAGCCATGTGACTTGTTCTGGATACTGACCTGTGGGAGTGAAATTCCCTCTGACTTATTGCAGTACAGGAAATTGAACCAAGGGTCTTTGCAATGAGCTACATTCCCAGCCCCTTTTTAAAATTTTGAGACAGGATCTTGCTAAGTCACTAAATTGCTGAGGCTGTGCTCTTTGAGATCCTCCTGCCTCAGCCTCCCAGAATGCTGGGATTACAGCATTTGAGATCACCTTTTCTCTCCTTTCCCTTCAGGTTTGTCTATAGCCCATGGAGTTGGAAAAACCCTCCTCAAAGTTCAGGTCCTAGAGGGCTACCAGCCAGGCCATAATTTAAAATTTAAAATTTTAAAAAGAATTTTTAAAGAGAAAAAAAGTAAAAATTACAAAACAAGATAATAGGAGGGTAACAATGGTTAATACATTGTATGTTGTTATCTTTAGCTACTCAGAGTACAAGATATCAGAATTTAATTGTCCAAACAATACTAGCACAAACCTTTCTTGTCAATGAACTAAGAGAAATTAGTAATATAATGAAATAAGTACAAGTATTGACTATCTTGTGTATCTTGTGTATATCTTTTCCCTTCTTTATTTTCTCCTTTTCCCCATCCCAGTTTCTCTTTCCTTTTGAACGGTTTCTTCTCATTTTACAATATCTATTGTGTATTTTGGATCTTACTTACTCTTTCAGCTTCTCACTCTAGGGAGACAGTATGGTGTTTACACATGTGAGTCTGATTTACTTCACTTACAAGTATGGTCTCAAGTTGCATCCATTTACCTATCAAGGTCTCCAGTTTATCCTTTGTCTTGGTTACTTTTCTCTCGTTGCTGGGACAAAATACCTGATGCCCAAAATTAGGGAAGGAAAGGTTTATTTCGCTTACAGTTTGTGGAGGTTTCAGT
>NW_004955493.1:8006130-8007919 GCF_000276665.1 Chinchilla lanigera
TGTGGCACATTGTGAGCTCCAAAGGGCTTGCATGAGTCCACCCCTGTGGCACTTCCGGTGGTTACAGCTTCCATGGCTTCTCTCTTAGGCCTGCTTTGCTCCCTCCTTGCAGCTTTCCTTAGATGATCCACGGTCCTGGCTTTTCTAAACTTCTGAGGTCTCCAGTGCACCTTTTGCTTCATACTCACAACCTCACACACTGCCCTCTCAGGGGCACACTGCCTGGCCTCCCAGGCCTTGTGAAATCTGGGTGGAAGCCTTTTTAACCTCAGAACTCGTGCATTCGCCATACACCTAAAGCCAGGGCCATGGTGATGATGCCAAGGTCTGCTGCCACCTGGAGCAGTAGCCAAGTTTTCCTTTCTCTTAGCCATAGGGGTCGAGCGCCTGGATCGCTGAGCACTCTGAATCCAATTCTGAGGAACAGATCCTTTATGCTGCCGCCATTCTGGAACCTGGTGCAGCCACTGCCGCCATTCTGGAACATGGCACTCAGCAGCTTTCTTCTCAAGGCAAGGTCTTTCACCTTTGCAGTTTTGAGGAAGGGTGGAGACTTGTTGCTTCTTGCTATGCCCTCAGGCCATCTTTTTAATTTTTTTTGTTGCTTCTCAACAATGGAGATCTCCTCAGCTCCACCTTTGCAGTCCACAGCTTTACTGGAGCTTCCTTTCTCACCAAACTCACAACATTTTAAATCACCCTGCTGGGCTCTTTGTTCTTGATTCTCAATATAAATCTGGCTAAAAGCCCCCAACAATAGCCATGCTACTTCCCCAACATTCGACTGCCTTGAAATTTCTTTTGCCAGATTAATCAGTCCACTGCCACCCTTAATCTCAGTCTTAGGCAAAGTCTCTGGACATGAGCAAAATGCAGACAAACTTTCTGCCAAGCCATAACACACATGGTCTGGAGTCCAACAACCAATGCAGTCCTTCTTTCCAGCAGAAATCTCCCAAACCTGGTGTTTACCAGCAGGATTTCTATCAGCCTTCTGGTCTTCTGAGCTCTGACCAGCATCTCCCAAACAGAACAGCCGAAGGCGTTCGAGCTCTGCTCTCTCAGGCCACATCCCCGAACCTTTCCAAACACTTCCCACGAGCCATTTCCCAAGGCTTTTGAACCACATAGTCAGGTATAGTCAGAGCAATGACCCCAGTCCTCTGGTACCAAATTCGGTCTATGTTCTCAATAGTAATCCTTTGTCTGAAGAACACCTGGCAAATTTTTTTTCCAAGTTGTGGGTTGTCTTTTCACTCTTGGCAGTTTCTCTTGCTGTGCAGAAACTTTTTAATAAGATGAGATCCCAGTTGTTGATTGTTTGTGATAGTTCTTGTATGATCGGGGTTTTATTCATAAAGTCTTTGCCTACACCAACGTCTTCAAGAGTTTTACCTATTCTATCTTTCAGCAGTATTGGGTTAATAATATCCCTCAGTTATTGCAGGCTGATCAGGTCCGCTGTCTCCCAAACAAGTGTACAATGAAGACTAAGAGATCAGATCCAGGTATGCTTGATCTTGTCTTATCCTTTGAGGCTTTCTGGCTTCATTCACCATTACAGGATTTTAGTAGGTGCTAGTGACTCACAGAGGTTCACTTACTATGGGTCCACCACCCATCTCCAGACAAGGAGCCTAGGCCTTGGACAGACTCATAAGTAAATACGGAAAGTCAATTGGTTAATTTAAGTCCTGCTCGGGGCTGCTTCATAGTGGTCTCCATGATAGCAGATTTAATGTTTCTGTTTTAATATTTAGATCTTTGATCCATTTTGAATTTAGTTTAG
>NW_004955493.1:8008464-8013441 GCF_000276665.1 Chinchilla lanigera
TATCACACTGTTTTTATCACAGTAGCTTTATAGTATAATTTCAAGACAGGGATTGTGATGCCCCCTACCTTGCCTTTGTTATCTTTTCTATTCTATGTCTCTTGTGGGTCCAAATGAATTTTAGGATTGTTTTCTCTAATTCTGTGAGATATGCTATTGGAATTTTGATCAGAATTGGATTAAATCTGTATAACAGTTTTGGAAGTATGGCCATTTTCACTATATCAGTTCTTCCTACCCAAGAGCAAGGGATATCTTTCCATTTTCTGATATCCATTTCAATCTCCTTTTTCAGAGTACTGTAGTTTTCAACACAGAGGTTTTTTACTTCCTTCATTAGATTGATTCCTAGGTATTTCATTTTTTTGGATGCTATTGTGAAAGGTGTTGTTTCCCTAATTTCTCTCTCAGGGAGTTTGTTATTCATGTATAGGAATGCTATTGATTTTTTAGTATTGACTTTGTATCCAGCTATGCTACTGAATTTATTAAATCCAGCATTTTTTTTTTTTTTTTTTTGAGACATGGTCTTGCTACGCAGTTCAGGCTGGACTTGAACTCACTTTGTAGCCCTGGCTGGTCTCGAACTCCCAACGATCCTCCTGTCTCAGTTTCCCGAGTGTTGGGGTTACAGCCATGCGCCACCACATCCAGCTCTAGCAGTTTTTTAGTGGAATTTTTGGGGTCTTCTATGCAGAGTATCTGTCATCTGCAAATAATGATAGTTTAAATTCTTCCTTTCCTATCAGTATTCCTTTTATTTCTTTGTCTAATTGCTCTGATTAAAGTTTTCAGGACTATGTTGAATAAGAGTGGTGACAGTGGACATCCTTGTCTGTTCCTGATTTTATAGTGAAAGCTTTCAGTTTTTGTCCATTTAGTATGATGTTGGCTGTTGGTTTGCCATAGATGGCTTTTACCAGATTGATATTAGTAGTAGTTTTTTTTTTTTTTGGCACTGGGAATCAAACTCAGGACCTTGTGCTTGCCAGGCAGGCGCTTGTGCTGCTGAGCTATATCCCTGCCCCTCAGATTGAGATAAAGACCACCTATTCCAATTTTCTGTAGGGTTTTTATCATGAATGGGTGTTGGACTTTGTCAAAAGCTTCTGCATCTATTGTGATGATTATATGGTTTTGTCCTTAGCTCTGTTAATATAGTATATTGCATTTATTGATTTATGTATGTTGAACCATCCCTGCATCCCTGGAATAAATGCAACTTGGTCACGGTGTATAATCTTCTTGATGATTTGCTGCATTCTTTTTTGTTTTGTTTTGTTTTTTTCTGGTACCAGGAATCAAACTCACGACCTCGTGAGTGCCAGGCAGGCGCTGTGCTGCTGAGCTAAATCCCCAGCCCCAATTTGCTGCATTGTTTGCCAGTATCTTATTGAGGACTTTTGCATCGATGTTCATTAGAGAGCTTGGTCTGTAGGTCTCTTTCTCCGTTGCGTCCTTCTCCAGTTTTGGTATCAGGGTAATGCTTACTTCCAGGAATGAATTTGGGAGTATTGCTTCCCTTTCAATTTCATTAAGGAGTCTGAGAAGTAGTGGTATTAGGTCTTCTCTCTCTTTTTTTTTTTTCCTGTACTGGGAACTCATGACCTTGCGCTTGCCAGGCAGGCGCTGTGCCTCTGAGCTAAATCCCCAGCCTGATATTAGGTCTTCTCTAAATTTCTTGTAAATCAGCAGTGAATCTGTCAGGGCCAGGGCTTTTCTTTGTTGATAGGTTTTTAATTACATCTTTGATTTGATTGATTGATATTGGTTTATTTAGGATTTTTTATATCTTCTTGATTCAGCTTTGGTAATTCGTATGTATCTAGGAATCTGTCCATTTCTTCTGCATTTTCCATCTTATTAGAATACAAGTTCTAAAAGGTGGTATAGATGATCTTCTGGATTTCTGCAGGGCCCATTGTGATTTCACCCTTTTCATTCCTGATTGCGTGAATTTGAGTCTTTTCTTTCTTTCTTTTCTTTTTTTTTTTTTTTTTGGATAAAGTTGGCTAAGGGTTTGTCAATTTTATTTAATCTTTTAAAGAACCAACTCTTTGATTCACTGATTCTTTGGATTGTTTCCTTAGTCTCCAATATGTTACTTTCTGCTCTGATCTTTATAATTTCCTCCCTCATATGAGCTTTTGGCTTAGCCTGCTCTTATTTTTCTAGAAGTTTGAGGCTCACCATTAAGTTATTTGTGCTTGCTCTGTTTTCTCAATATGGATATTCACTGCTCTAAATTTCCCTCTTAGGATTGCTTTCTTCTCTCTCTCTTTTTTTGTTTTGAGACAGGGTCTCACTATGCAGTTCAGGCTGGCCTTGAGCTCACTTTGTAGCCCAGGCTGGTCTTGAACTCTCAACGATCCTCCTGCCTCAGCCTCCCAAGTGCTGGGATTACAGGCATGGGCCACCATGCCCAGCAAGGACTGCTTTCATTATGTCCCACAAGTTTCCAGTATGTCTGTAAGCTCTTTATATCTTGAGGGCCCCAGCATCAACTGAATCCCTGCTGTTGGAACCTATTTTTATCTCAACCCATTTAGAAAATCACAGAATCTCTGTGCAGGAAGCTTCCTCTCTTTACATTATACAGGGAAAACACACACCACTGTATTTTCTTTTACCATTTCTGGGTTGATCCTCCAGGTCTCATCCTGAATGACAGATGTTTTCAACATCAGAAGATGGTGTATCTTTAGGCCTAGGTCCATTTTCTTCTGGCTGGCTGAGCTTTTTCCTTCTTACTTTCTTTCTCTTTCTTTGGGTGCTTTTGAGACAGGGTCTTGATATGTAGCACAGACTGGCCTAGGACTCAGGGTGATCCTCCCTCCCCAGACTCCAGTGCTAAGGTTGCAGGTGTGAACTACCACCCTCAGTGTTCCTTCTGGCTTTTTTTTTTTTTAAATTCGAGACAAGTTTTCTCTATGTGTTTACGCTGGCCTTGAACACACTATGTAGTCCAGGCTGGCCTCAAACTTGTGACAGTCCTCTTGCCTCAGTGTCCTTAGTGCTGGGATTATAGGCATGTGCCACCACACCTGCCTGGCTTCTTGTGCAATATAGTTTTTTCAGGAAAAGGATTAAAAATTAAAATTCTTATTCCTCAAAAATGTTAGAGGTTGAAAGAAAAAAAATAACAAAATGAAACAAAAGAAGATATGTTAGCTGGGCGTGGTGGTGCATGCCTGTAATCCCAGCACTTGGGAGGCCAAGTCAGGAGGATCGTTGGGAGTTCAAGACCAGCCTGGGCTACAAAATGAGCTCATGTCCAGCCTGAACTGCATAGTAAGACCCTATCTCAAAAACGCCAAAAAAAAAAGATATGTTAGATACTAAAGTAAAGTCTGAGTTATAAACCAGTCAACGTGGCACATACCTATAATTCCAGCACCCTGCTGAGGCAGGAGGATGGCAAATTTGAGGCCAGCCTGGACAGTTTAATGAGACCCTGTCTCAAAAATAAATCAATAAAAGAGTTGGGATAGAGATCCATGCAAAGGCCTCGGTTCAATCTACGCCATCGCCCACCCATGAAAAAGTTGAATTAGAAACCGGGTGTGGTCCATGCCTGTAATCCCAGCCACTTGGTAGGGTGAGGCAGGATGATCAGAAGTTTGAGGCCAGTCTGGGTAATTTAATGAGACCCTATCTCAAAATTTTGTTCTATTCTGTTCTGTTCCGTTCGAGACAGGGTGTCTCTATGTAGTTCAGGCTGGCCTTGAACTCATGGTGATCCTCCTGCCTCAGCTTCCCGAGTGCTGGGATTACAGGTGTGCACCACTATGCCAGGCAAAATATGATAATTTTTAAAAAATGGGATCTAGGTAAGTAGTCCAGTGGTAGAGCACTTTCCTAGCACGTGTGAAACCCTAATATTGGGAGAGAAAGAGTGAGAGAGACAGAAAGTGGGAAGAAACAGAAAGAGTAGCAGGTAACACTATGGTTCTGCAAAAAGCCACATTACCACCCCCTCATGGACCAAAATGAGCCATGTCTGTGCCTCTGATTTCACAGTCTTCAGGCTTTTAGGGGACTGCAGAGAAGAAGCGCATCTTTACTGTAATCCCAGTACTCAGAGGCTGGGGCAGGAGGATTGCTGTGACTTTGAGGCCAGTCTGGGCTACATAAGTGAGTTAGTTCAAGGCTAGCCTGAACTATACATAGCAGGACCCTGTCTCAAAAACAAAACAACCCCAAAATACATCTTTACTTAAAAACTACTAAAGCAAAATTTACCAATAAAAATATCTTCATAGATGGGCATAGTGGTACAGGCCTATAATCTCAGCACTCTGGGAGGCTGAGAAAGGATGACTGTGAATTCAACCCCAGGCTGGACAATTTAGTGAGTTAGTGAGGCCCTGCCTCACAATTATTGTTATTATTATTATTTTGTCTTTTTTGAGACAAGGTCTCGCTATGCACTTCAGGCTGGCCTTGAGCTCACTTTGTAGCCCAGGCTGGTCTTGAACTCGTAACAATCCTCCTGCCTCAGCCTCCCAAATGCTGGGATTACAGGTGTGTGCCACTATGCCCGGCTCCTGCCTCACAATTTAAAAAAAAAAAAAGAAAGGCTGGTGATATAGCTCAGTGTGGAGGCCCTGGGTTCAGTCCCCAGTTCTGAACAAGTAAAACAATAAACCAAATAAGCAAAAACTCCTAGAAAATCTAAAACTACATAGTGGATCGCACTCTCAATTTCCCTTGAGCCTGGTGAGGTAGTGCATGCACTCAGGAGGCTGAGGCAGGAGGATCTTGAGTTTGAGGCCAGCCTGAGCTAAATAGACAGAAATCATCTCAAAAAACAACAATAAAACCCCTCCAAAACCAAACAACCCAACCCCACCACCAGCACAACCTTCCCCCCAAAGAAGCTACTGAGCCAGGCATAGTGGTGTATGCCTCTAATCCTAGAATTTGAGAGGCTGAGGCAGGAGAATTGCTGTGAGTTCCAGGCCAGCCTTGGACACA
>NW_004955493.1:8014212-8015915 GCF_000276665.1 Chinchilla lanigera
TTCCTATCAAAATCTGTGAAAGAATCTGAAAATAAAGTGTGCTTGTGAGGCAGGAGATTAGGGCACGGAAAACTGGCTGTGCAGGTGGGCATTACAGAGTTGCAGGACACAAGTGCAGAACACTTTCCAAAGTCCTGCACCTAGAACCAGTCAGAGAGTGCTATCTTAAATTCTTCTCACAGAACTGGAGCAGGTTTGTCATAGAATGGTCTAGACTTGATGTCGGTCCGAGGAGTGAGGTACAAAGAGATGGCGGCCATTTTGCTCATGGCCGCCGCGTGCTCTCTCACAGTGGTCGGCTCTTACCCAGCAAAGCGTACTTCTCCTACTCTTAGCTGGCCTGAACTTGCTCTGCAGAGCATATTTATTTTCTTTTCAAATTGACTTTCGGGGTCAAGTATCAAGTTTCTTCAGATTTGCCTGCGTGTTTGCCAGGAAGCCTTCTCTCTCTGCCCTTCTTCCCTTCTTTTTTCTCTTTAGAGCCAGAGAGCCTGGAGCCTTCTGCCCTAAAGGGCCTTGCCTGGTATGTGTAGGCCCTGGGTTCCATCCCCAGCACAAAAAATAAACACAAAAGATGATGAAGCATCCACAGAGGCTTCTCTGCTGC
The DNA here is from genome assembly GCF_000276665.1 of Chinchilla lanigera. Taxonomy (NCBI): domain Eukaryota; kingdom Metazoa; phylum Chordata; class Mammalia; order Rodentia; family Chinchillidae; genus Chinchilla; species Chinchilla lanigera. The sequence continues at coordinate 8,014,820 of NW_004955493.1, forward strand.
ACCTTTGTGAGGCAGCTGCCAGTGTCTGGGGGATGTCTAATTCTCGTCCTGGGGCCTCTGACCACTCCCTCACCAGCGCCACAGACCCCTGCCCTGTGCTCTTTGCTGCCTCCTGGTTCATGGCCCTCTTTTTTTTCCATTGTCCTCTTCTGGTGGGTTCAGCGGGTGTCTTCTTGGTGACCCTGTTTGCTTTCCCCGTTCTGTTTCCCATGACCACCTCTCCTAGACAAACAAGACCCGAGAGGCCCCACGCAGGCAGTGGGAAAGATGCCTTTCCTGATCTCTGTCCAAGGAGATTATAAAGCAATTACTTCCTGCTTGAAGCTGTAGGAAGAGTGAAGAAGGAGAGAGCCCAGGACACTTAGTCACGCCTACTATGTTCTAGGCCCAGTGACAGGTGAGTTACAGTGGAAATAACATTTAATATTCATGGTGGAAGCCAGGCACGGTGGTGCATGCCTGTAATCCCAGCACTCGGGAGGCTGAGGCAGGAGGATCGTTGCGAGTTCAAGGCCAGCCTGGGCTACAAAGTGAGCTCAAGGCCAGCCTGAATTGCATAGCGAGACCCTTCTCAGAAAGACAAAACAAAAAAAGATTTCATAGTGGACCTGTGATTTTTTTTTTTTTTGAGAGGGAGGCTGGGGATTGAACACAGGGCTAAATCCTCAGCCCTTTATTTTATTTTTATGTTTTTTGAGATAGAGCTTGCTATGTTGTTAAAATTGTACAGGTTGGGATTCAACATTAAATCATCCTGCCTCAGCCTCCAAAAGTGCTAGGATTATAGGCATGTGCCACCTTTCCCAGCCTTTGAGTTCTTTTTTGTTTGAGACATCTTGCTTTTTTGTTTGAGACATCTTTGAGGATCTTGCTATTAGTTCAGGCTGGCCTCGGACTTGCAGTGATCCTCCTGCCTCAGCCTCCAGAGTGCTGGGATTACAGGCCTGGGCCACCATGCCAGTCAAGTCACACTGATCTTCCAATGGGAGCAGGTGAGTGGCTGGGTACTCAAGGTCCTTCAGGGGTGAAATCAGAGGGTCTTAGAAGTCTGTAGGCTGGGTGTGGTGGCACATGCCAGTAATCCCAGCACTCAAGA
>NW_004955493.1:8017470-8026341 GCF_000276665.1 Chinchilla lanigera
AAAAAAAAAAAAAAAAAAAAGTCAATCTACAAACCCCCGGGAGGACTGATGGAAAGGTAGCCTCAGGAAGATGGGGTCGACGTATGCTGCCAGGAGAAGAACGTTAGAGCCAGGGAGGTCGAGGCGAGGAACAATGCGTCGGACACAGTGAAAGGGCAACGGGGCGCACGATTCGCTGTCCCCGGAGAAAGTGGGGCCCAGCGAAAGGAATTTCGGTTCCTCCTCCGCTACTCCGGGCCTTGACTACAGTTCCACCAAGCAAACACCCGGGGCCCCTCGCCTCACCCTCCGCGGGTGGAGACCGTACCATTATGCCTTTACAGGGTGGGGCGTGAGGCGGAAGCTAGTTCTGCAGAGCGAGCAGAAGTTACTTATATAGAGAATATGAGGATGTATATTATTATCTCCGTCCTCGCCTACGCCGTTTCACTTTTGTCTGCTTGAGCCCTTTAATTCCCTGGAACATGTTAAGAAACCGGCTCTGCTTCCCTCTGTATTTTGCACAGGTGGTACGCTCCGCCGCGGTGCGTAGGCGGCGGAGCCCTACATAAGCTCCGACGCAGGAGGCGGGGCTGCTCAGTCCGCGAGGCGTCGGTGCTGTGCGGCGGTGGAATCGCGTTGCTTGTCGGCCTGTGTGCGCGTGCGCGGACATGGCCTCAAACGGTATGTAGGGGCGCGCGAGGCGGTGGTTCCGTGCTGGTTCAGGGTCTCATTCCCCCTCGGTGGGTTTTGGGTTTTCGGTGGGCCCCGGTTGGCGATCTCGTTCCAGTTTTTCGCACCGCCGTGGCGGGAAGCGGCGGCGAAGGTGGAAGGGGGAGGTCGGTGTCGCCATTTTGTTTCTTCCCTCTGGCGCCTCGCGCCAGGAGCTGTCCTTCTTTCCTGGTCGATTTGCATGGAGTTTTGGGAAGGGACCTTCTTAGAGATTTCGAGCGTTAGGGGAGGGTGGGAATGCCCGGGCTCCGCAGCCTCGTCCCGCAGCCTGGGCCCCGCGGTGGGGTCCGCTTTGTCGCAGCGCTGCATCCGGGCACTTGGTGCGCGCACGCGCCCTGCCGCCCCTCCCCCTGGCAGTGCGTGTTCCCCTTCTCCGCCTCGTGTCGGTCCTGCTTTTTGTCGCGAGACCCTCGGCCGGAGACCGCGCCGCCTGCGTCCGGTTGGGCTTCGGCCTCCCGGTCCCGGGGGAAAGGGCGGGACTGCTGTTCCCGCCTGCTTGCCACGCGGCCGGGGCGGAGGCCCGGGGGTCTGGGCCGCGCTTCCGTGGAGGGGACAGAGATTGGCCGTCGGGCATGGGGACCCGGCCCGAGTGTTTTCCCGCCTAAATTTCTGTTTAAGTGGGGGGAAGCGAAAGAAACGGCCGCGCGAGGCCCACGTCCTCTCCCGGGTTTTCGCCCTTTTCCGCGGGGGAAGGGCCTCGTTTCCTGTACGGAGGAGATAGAGCTGATCCTGCGAGTGCGTCTTTGTCGTGGCGTCTTAAACGTGCGTTCTGCTCTGGGCTTGATCTTGGAGAGCTCTTGGAGACAGAATTGGAGCCACAGGTCTGGGAACTGGAATCCCGCTTACCATTTACGTTGATGATTATCTGTCATTTGGGGGTCAAACGATTCTCTCGTGTTAGTTCGCCGATTTGACCCTAATTTTGCTTTCTCCCAGGTTAGTCCAAGTGTGAAGAATGGCCTTTTATTTCAGTCTTTTTTTTTTTAAAAGGAGGGTTCTGGTAGTTGAGATTGACCATTTTTTTTTTGGTCTTTTTGAAACAGGGTCTCCCTATGCAGTTCAGACTGGCCTTGAGCTCACTTTGTAGCCCAGGCTGGTCTTGAACTCGCAAAGATCCTGCCTCAGCTTCCCGAGTGCTGGGATTACAGGTGTGCGTCACCACGCCTGGCGAGATTGGCCTTGAACTCAGGCTAGCCAGGAACTCCTTGATCCTGCCTCAGCCTCCTGAGTGCTACGTGTAGCACCATGCACTGCAAGATTCTTTTTTTTAGGCATTCCTGTTTTTTTGGTCTTTGGAGTGCACATTCTGAGCAGCACTGCCTCGGGCTTAACTGAAACTAAATCTATGTCATCTAGCGCTGTAGGTTTGGGCTAGTTACTGTATCTTGACTGTCGGGTGGTAGTACTTTTCTCCAGGAGTGGTCGGGAAAGTGAAACGTTAGGTCAATTTAGAGCAGTTTCTGGCAAATCGAGTTTGGAGATAATTGTAGGTGTCTGCCTAATGAAATCCTTAGTTTTTCCAGTTAAGTTTTGGTCTCTAGAAACTTGTAGTTCTTTGAGACAGGGTCCCGCTATGGAGATCAGGCTGTGTAGTGCAGGCAGTCCTGCCTCAGCCTCTCTGGGATTACAGGGGTGCGCTGCCACTCCCGGGTTACCCTTTTTATTTTTTGTTTCTAAATTTTTAAAAATTTTTTTGTCTTTTTGAGACAAAGTCTCACTGCGCAGTTCAGGCTGGCCTTGAGCTCACTTTGTAACCCAGGCTGGTCTCCAACTCAAAATGATCCTCTTGCCTCAGCCTCCCGAATACTGGGATTACAGTTGTTTGCCACCAAGCCCAACTCCGGTTACCCTTTTTAAAAAATTGTAATGAAATTACTAGTTTGTTCTTCTCAGCTAGTGTGTTAAGGGAGAATTGTGCTCTTTCTTAGAGAGTAATGACTATTTTGTTGATTATTTTCTTAGTCTGGAGGTTCCAGGATGTGAGGACTTCAGCACTGTTACACTGAAACTAATGTAATTATGTTTTTGTTTTGCAGACTATACCCAACAAGCAACCCAAAGGTGAGTGCTGTGTTTTGAGTTTCACAGTTTATGGAGGTAAAGGTAACATTAAGTATCCCCTCTTTTTTCCTAAGGTAACTTTTTCTAACAGGGTGTTTTTTCTTCTCTGTAGCTATGGGGCCTACCCCACCCAGCCTGGGCAGGGCTACTCCCAGCAGAGCAGTCAGCCCTATGGACAGCAGAGTTACAGTGGTTATGGCCAGTCAGACACTTCAGGCTATGGCCAGAGCAGCTACGGTTCTTCTTACGGACAGACACAGAACAGTGAGTCCCTTAGTGGGTTATTCCACCTCTTGGTCTTTGTAAATGTTGCATTTGTTAAACCTGAGCAGTGATGAAATGTTCCGACTCCCATATTTTTTCCCCCGAATCAGTTTATAATTTTTAAAACTTTCTTAGATTCTTAGTCCTTTCAAGAAAAAAATGCTTAATGATTGTGGCTGTTGCTTTTTATTGTTTGGGATTCTTTCTTAGCTGGTGTGTTGGACTTTTTCCTGTTTTCCTTATCACCAAGAAAGGATATATTTCCTATAGGGAAAACCAGTTTTAAGCTCATTATTACCACTTTGTTGTGTGGTACTGGGGATTGTGTGAGTACTAGGGCCTTCTGCATGCTAGGCAGGTACTGTATGCAGTACCACTGACTTTCGTATCCAGCCTATTATTATTTTGAGACAGACACAGATACAGGGCCTTGCAAAGTTACCCAGGCTGGCCTTGAGTTGAGACTCTCCTGCTTCAGCCTCTTTAGGTAGTGGCATGTGCCACGCCCTCTCTGGTTTTGGCCCTTTTTTTGTCATTTTGAAATGGTCTCGCTATGCAGTTCAGGCTGGCCTTGAACTCTCCAATCTTCCTGCCTAGCTCCCGAGTGCTGGGATTACAGGCCTATGCCACCATGCCTAGCTTTGGGCTGATTCTTAGGTGGAGGAAATGGTTTGCTTGAAGTTAGGCTATTATATATCATGTGGCTGAGTGTGGTAGTGCATGCCTCTAATCCCAGCGCTCAGGAGGCTGAGGCAGGAGGATCATTGCAAGTTTGAGACCAGCCTGGGCTACAAAGTGAACTCAAGGCCAGCCTGAACTGCATAGCGAGACCCTGTCTCAAAAAGGCAAAAAAACCCCACAAAATTTATTTGTCGTGTGATACACAAGGAAATAGAATTTACTGTAAGGTCTAGAAGTCTAAATAATGTGGGTTGTCTTGTGTATACTGTACACATGCCAGCACATTAAAATGTGCTTAATAAATTGAGATCTTTTGGGCTGTGATTAGTGGGCTCAGAGACTGACTTCTGAATAGGTGAAATGAAATTGCAATAATCCTCTTTATTTATTATTTATTTTAAAAATAAAAGAAGGAAAACATTAACAAACAGACATCTATTTACAAAATAGCATAAAAACAATACAAACAACACAGAGGTACAGACAAAGTGGTAGGAAATTAACAATGATTGTTGTATTACGTATTGCTGTTGTCCAAGTGGTCTCTCAGGAAAACAAATGAGACAGGCAATACTGATCAAACAAGTAATCATTCACTGTTAATTTCAGTAAAGCAATAGAAGACCGGTAGTACACCTATGTTAGCTCTCCTGTATATTTATATACATACATACATAATTTCCCCTTCTTTCCTGCTCTTTTCCCACACCCCAGTTGCCCTTTACTTTTGAGCATTTTCCTTTCATTTGAAATTGCAATAATCTTAAAGTTACTGTTTTGTTTTTTTTAAATAATCCTAAAGTTAGAACATTAAGAGTTTAAAAGAAGGGTAATGAAGTTGCAAGATTTGTTAGCAATGTGTAAAGCTTAGGTTTCAATTTTGGGTGAGGGGGCTGGTGATTTAGCACTGCCGTACAGTGCCTGCCTGGCAAGCGCAAGGTCATGAGTTTGATTCCCGGTACTGGAAAAACAAAACAAAAAAACAATCAATCAATTATGGGTGAGCATTAGGTAGTTACCTATGTTTTCTTTAGCTGTTTTTTTCCTTTCTTCATAGTGTTTTTGATTCCCATTTTCTTTTTTCTTTTCCGTTTTCTTTTCTTAATAGCAGGCTATGGCACTCAGTCAGCTCCCCAGGGTTATGGCTCCACTAGTGGCTATGGCAGTAGCCAGAGTTCCCAGTCATCGTATGGGCAGCAGTCCTCTTATCCTGGCTATGGTCAGCAGCCAGCTCCCAGCAGCACCTCGGGAAGGTAAGGTGTTGAGGGGGGAGGCCAGGAAGATGAGGGGTAAATTAATTGAGAGGTTGGTGTTGGTAAAGAGAGTAGGTAGAGTGAAGAAATGGGAGACTGTGGGCAAACATAGTAGGATTATGATTTTGGTTTTTTGTTTTTCTCCCTAGTTATGGTAGCAGTTCTCAAAGCAGCAGCTATGGGCAGCCCCAGAGTGGCAGCTATGGCCAACAGTCTGGCTATGGTGGACAGCAACAGAGCTACGGACAGCAGCAAAGCTCCTATAATCCCCCTCAGGGCTATGGACAGCAGAACCAGTACAACAGTAGCAGTGGAGGTGGTGGAGGGGGCGGTGGAGGTGAGAAGGCATCTTTGCTGTCTCCTACTTTTATATTCTTTTGTTAGGGTCTTATCCTAAAGGACTTGCTTCCTTGTTGCCCAGCCCTCTTCTTGTTCTATTACTTCTTTCTGGCACTGTTGATCCATCTCATACTGTATCATACCCTGTCCCCCTTTGGTGCTGGGATTAAACTTAGGGCCTTGTCCCTGCTAAAACACAGGCTCTGAAGCTAAACTACATCCCCACTTGCTGTTTCTAAAAGATCTTTTCTTCTTTGACAGGCAGTTATGGCCAAGATCAGTCCTCCATGAGTGGCGGCGGCGGCGGTGGCTATGGCAATCAGGACCAGAGTGGTGGTGGCGGTGGCGGCTACGGGGGAGGCCAGCAGGACCGTGGGGGCCGAGGCAGGGGTGGTGGCGGTGGTTACAACCGCAGCAGTGGTGGCTATGAACCCAGAGGTCGTGGAGGTGGCCGTGGAGGCAGAGGCGGCATGGGGTAGGTGTCTCATGAACCAGGGAGTATCTTTGGTGGGCAGTGTGGAGGGTTGCATGAATCTCCCCTGAAGCCAGTTGCATGGTCAGTATTCCTGTTTTCTGGGAATCTGTGAGGACTTTGATTTGGGGGCACTGACTTTCTTTGTATATCCCCATTTTATTTTTGTGAGAGCTTGGGAGCCTGAATTTCTGTCCACACATCTGAGTAGACATTTGAGTATTGATGCTTTTATTTCCAAAGAAAAATACGTAGCTTTGTATGGATTAGAGTTACTGATATCCTAGGCAAAAGAAAAAAAAAAAAAAGAAGTAAACACTTTCTTTTGCAAGGAAAACCAATGAGCCCACTCCTGGGAAAATAGTAGGGAAACTTGGTATGCGTTTTCCTATGTGTCCTCTAAGGGAGTTGGTAATGGTTAACCTGACTTTAGCTTCCAGGAATTGGCTACTTATTCTTCCCGTATTCTGTAGTCATTTGAATCTATGAGCTTGATTTGCACCAGTTTGACTGACTTGTGATTTTGTGTGTGACTTGTGGTTTATGGGGTCATTTGACTGAGGTGTGCAGACCTTTGGGGCAAAGTACTTCTGACAGTGGTATCCCCCTATTTGTTCCACTGTCCGCCTTCCCCTGGTTAGTTAAAAGCAGCTTGTCCAACTGGATCTTCTTTCCTTACCTTCTTACTGAAGTTGAAGTAAAGCCTTAGATTGATTTAAAAATTTGTTAAATCTGTTGGTAAATGTGAAGGACCCTACTCTGTCTCCCTTGAAAAGGGGAGGAATGTCAGTGTTACACAATTTTTTGGGAAAGAGTAGGTTTTAAAAACTAGTTTGTATATGGTAAGTATTCAGAGGTGGGCGGGGGCAATCTCAGTATGTACAGAAAATAAGGAAAGCTCTTAATGTGTGTGTTTAATGCAAAACTTTAAAAAGAAAAACAACTGTTATGTGACTGTTAACCTGCTCTGCATTTTATGTGCCACAGGTATGAAAGGTGACATTGCAAAATACTCCGCTCTTCTCACAGTGTAGAAGGGGTGACCCCGGGGGTGGGGTGTAATCAAAAACAGCTCAGTAGTTAGGATAGGGCTTAGCTAAGTTTGTCTTGCTTTAAGGGGAAATTGCCTTTGGTTTTGACTTTTTATGGAATAGGGTTGGGTCTGCTTGCTGCTTTCAAAGCAAAAACCACAAATACGTGTTCAGGGCTATCCCAGCCTGGTGTGAAAATGTCTTCTGGGTACATCGGGGGTAGGGTTTTTAAGCCAACCACTGGGTTGTCAACCACTCGCCACAAGAGGAAAAAAACATCTGCTACGTCGGAAGAACAGCCAAGGAAAATGGGTCATTTTTTTTCCAGAGGAAGTAGATATATAACCTTTTAAAGCAAAATTCTTAACCGTGTCTGAGAAACTGCACACATGTGTGTGACGTGCTCAAGGTCAGACAAGGGTTGGTCAGGAAGGGATGTATTTTAGTAGCCACTTGTATCTTTTTCCCAAAACACCTACCCATGTTTGGGGAATGTTAAAATCAAAAAAACACCCTTTTGTAGCCGTTGGAAGCTTCATGTCCTTTCTTCTAACTTGTCTTCTCCAGCGGAAGTGACCGAGGTGGCTTCAATAAATTTGGTGGTAAGTGAACAGAGTTTCCAAAATTCCCAACTCCCAGCAATGCTTTGTCTGATTGTTCATTTGCAGATGTCTTAGCGTGTTAAGTGTCACAGGTTTTGAAGTGTCCATAACCACCTCTGGAAAGGGGTGGGGGAGGATGCCACCTGCTGCCAGATGTGTGCTAACCTGGAGGCAGGCAGGTTAAGACTTGGGAGTCATCTGTACCAAATTGGTTTGACTTGTTGCATAGAGGCATCTAGTAGACCTCTTGACGGGTGTTGCCACACGTGGCACATAGTACCATCATGAGAAACTGGAGTGTGTGCTGGGACACGTACCAACTTGGCTTTTTAGGATCCTTTTGATCATTTATGTCCAAGGCTAGTGTGTGTATGTGTATTAACAATCTTCAAATGTTTGAATTCTGGGAGAAGGACATGAAATAATGCCTTATCCTGAGGATGGTGAAGTTGGTATATATTTTTATGTTAAGTACTGAGTGGCGTCAATGCAATTCTATTTCTGTTCTTAACTTGGGCAAATAGAAACTAGCTCTGGAAAGGAAGGTGTGGACTACTTCAAGAAAGGTTGAGAGCATGTGTGGCTCATGGGAAATAACCAGGTCTTAAACAGCACAAACTGAATTCATGGGAAATGGCAAATACGAGAAGTCTCCCAGTAAGCTGGAACTTTTCTGGTTTGGTTAACTAACAAAAGGTTTCTTGATTTGTTTCAACACTTAAAGCCAAAGGCTTGGGTTCATGATTTAGGTGTCATTGCGTATGAGTACAATCTTTATATATGACAAATTCAGATAAACACTGGTCAAAGATGGTCTCTGGAAAAAAAATAGAGGCTGCATTATGGAAATAAGATTTCTGGTCTGTTCCCTGGGACATGCTTTAAAATACAGTAGCTATCATACATGTTTTTTATTTTCATGTGGTTTTGGGGAAACTTAACATGGTCTTAAGAATGGTTTCTAAAGATAAAAATGACCCCACAAGGGACTTGTCTTTGGTGTTTTAAAGTTTGGAGAACTGGATGGATGCACATCACATTGCTGGTGGTGAGCCTGTCTCTCGGGTGAGAGAACAGGGCCAAGCTATGAGTTGGTTTGTTAACTTAAAAGGGTTCCCCTTCTGTCCCCGCACCCCCTCATCTGTGCTGAGGAAATGTCCCAGCCCAGGCTGGGGGAGGCAGCATTTTCTGAAGTGTTGGACTTGTCCCTGTGAGGATTCAAGTTACAGATCCTAAGAAAGGGGCCCGTGATTCCCCTGCCTGTCTGTGATTTTCTCTGGGCAGGCCAAGGACAGGGTTTGGAGTGAGGCTGTGAGCATTTACCTCATATTTTGCAAAACTGTGAGTTTAATGTATTTATACTTTGTCCTTTCCAGATGACTAACGGCTCTCCTTTTCCTTGTTTTTTTTCTTTCTCTTTTCTTTGTTTTTTTTTTTTTTTTTTTTTTTTTTTTTTT
>NW_004955493.1:8026441-8056021 GCF_000276665.1 Chinchilla lanigera
TCAGACTGGCCTTGAGCTCACTTTGTAGCCCAGGCTGGTCTTGAACTCGCAAAGATCCTGCCTCAGCTTCCCGAGTGCTGGGATTACAGGTGTGCGTCACCACGCCTGGCGAGATTGGCCTTGAACTCAGGCTAGCCAGGAACTCCTTGATCCTGCCTCAGCCTCCTGAGTGCTACGTGTAGCACCATGCACTGCAAGATTCTTTTTTTTAGGCATTCCTGTTTTTTTGGTCTTTGGAGTGCACATTCTGAGCAGCACTGCCTCGGGCTTAACTGAAACTAAATCTATGTCATCTAGCGCTGTAGGTTTGGGCTAGTTACTGTATCTTGACTGTCGGGTGGTAGTACTTTTCTCCAGGAGTGGTCGGGAAAGTGAAACGTTAGGTCAATTTAGAGCAGTTTCTGGCAAATCGAGTTTGGAGATAATTGTAGGTGTCTGCCTAATGAAATCCTTAGTTTTTCCAGTTAAGTTTTGGTCTCTAGAAACTTGTAGTTCTTTGAGACAGGGTCCCGCTATGGAGATCAGGCTGTGTAGTGCAGGCAGTCCTGCCTCAGCCTCTCTGGGATTACAGGGGTGCGCTGCCACTCCCGGGTTACCCTTTTTATTTTTTGTTTCTAAATTTTTAAAAATTTTTTTGTCTTTTTGAGACAAAGTCTCACTGCGCAGTTCAGGCTGGCCTTGAGCTCACTTTGTAACCCAGGCTGGTCTCCAACTCAAAATGATCCTCTTGCCTCAGCCTCCCGAATACTGGGATTACAGTTGTTTGCCACCAAGCCCAACTCCGGTTACCCTTTTTAAAAAATTGTAATGAAATTACTAGTTTGTTCTTCTCAGCTAGTGTGTTAAGGGAGAATTGTGCTCTTTCTTAGAGAGTAATGACTATTTTGTTGATTATTTTCTTAGTCTGGAGGTTCCAGGATGTGAGGACTTCAGCACTGTTACACTGAAACTAATGTAATTATGTTTTTGTTTTGCAGACTATACCCAACAAGCAACCCAAAGGTGAGTGCTGTGTTTTGAGTTTCACAGTTTATGGAGGTAAAGGTAACATTAAGTATCCCCTCTTTTTTCCTAAGGTAACTTTTTCTAACAGGGTGTTTTTTCTTCTCTGTAGCTATGGGGCCTACCCCACCCAGCCTGGGCAGGGCTACTCCCAGCAGAGCAGTCAGCCCTATGGACAGCAGAGTTACAGTGGTTATGGCCAGTCAGACACTTCAGGCTATGGCCAGAGCAGCTACGGTTCTTCTTACGGACAGACACAGAACAGTGAGTCCCTTAGTGGGTTATTCCACCTCTTGGTCTTTGTAAATGTTGCATTTGTTAAACCTGAGCAGTGATGAAATGTTCCGACTCCCATATTTTTTCCCCCGAATCAGTTTATAATTTTTAAAACTTTCTTAGATTCTTAGTCCTTTCAAGAAAAAAATGCTTAATGATTGTGGCTGTTGCTTTTTATTGTTTGGGATTCTTTCTTAGCTGGTGTGTTGGACTTTTTCCTGTTTTCCTTATCACCAAGAAAGGATATATTTCCTATAGGGAAAACCAGTTTTAAGCTCATTATTACCACTTTGTTGTGTGGTACTGGGGATTGTGTGAGTACTAGGGCCTTCTGCATGCTAGGCAGGTACTGTATGCAGTACCACTGACTTTCGTATCCAGCCTATTATTATTTTGAGACAGACACAGATACAGGGCCTTGCAAAGTTACCCAGGCTGGCCTTGAGTTGAGACTCTCCTGCTTCAGCCTCTTTAGGTAGTGGCATGTGCCACGCCCTCTCTGGTTTTGGCCCTTTTTTTGTCATTTTGAAATGGTCTCGCTATGCAGTTCAGGCTGGCCTTGAACTCTCCAATCTTCCTGCCTAGCTCCCGAGTGCTGGGATTACAGGCCTATGCCACCATGCCTAGCTTTGGGCTGATTCTTAGGTGGAGGAAATGGTTTGCTTGAAGTTAGGCTATTATATATCATGTGGCTGAGTGTGGTAGTGCATGCCTCTAATCCCAGCGCTCAGGAGGCTGAGGCAGGAGGATCATTGCAAGTTTGAGACCAGCCTGGGCTACAAAGTGAACTCAAGGCCAGCCTGAACTGCATAGCGAGACCCTGTCTCAAAAAGGCAAAAAAACCCCACAAAATTTATTTGTCGTGTGATACACAAGGAAATAGAATTTACTGTAAGGTCTAGAAGTCTAAATAATGTGGGTTGTCTTGTGTATACTGTACACATGCCAGCACATTAAAATGTGCTTAATAAATTGAGATCTTTTGGGCTGTGATTAGTGGGCTCAGAGACTGACTTCTGAATAGGTGAAATGAAATTGCAATAATCCTCTTTATTTATTATTTATTTTAAAAATAAAAGAAGGAAAACATTAACAAACAGACATCTATTTACAAAATAGCATAAAAACAATACAAACAACACAGAGGTACAGACAAAGTGGTAGGAAATTAACAATGATTGTTGTATTACGTATTGCTGTTGTCCAAGTGGTCTCTCAGGAAAACAAATGAGACAGGCAATACTGATCAAACAAGTAATCATTCACTGTTAATTTCAGTAAAGCAATAGAAGACCGGTAGTACACCTATGTTAGCTCTCCTGTATATTTATATACATACATACATAATTTCCCCTTCTTTCCTGCTCTTTTCCCACACCCCAGTTGCCCTTTACTTTTGAGCATTTTCCTTTCATTTGAAATTGCAATAATCTTAAAGTTACTGTTTTGTTTTTTTTAAATAATCCTAAAGTTAGAACATTAAGAGTTTAAAAGAAGGGTAATGAAGTTGCAAGATTTGTTAGCAATGTGTAAAGCTTAGGTTTCAATTTTGGGTGAGGGGGCTGGTGATTTAGCACTGCCGTACAGTGCCTGCCTGGCAAGCGCAAGGTCATGAGTTTGATTCCCGGTACTGGAAAAACAAAACAAAAAAACAATCAATCAATTATGGGTGAGCATTAGGTAGTTACCTATGTTTTCTTTAGCTGTTTTTTTCCTTTCTTCATAGTGTTTTTGATTCCCATTTTCTTTTTTCTTTTCCGTTTTCTTTTCTTAATAGCAGGCTATGGCACTCAGTCAGCTCCCCAGGGTTATGGCTCCACTAGTGGCTATGGCAGTAGCCAGAGTTCCCAGTCATCGTATGGGCAGCAGTCCTCTTATCCTGGCTATGGTCAGCAGCCAGCTCCCAGCAGCACCTCGGGAAGGTAAGGTGTTGAGGGGGGAGGCCAGGAAGATGAGGGGTAAATTAATTGAGAGGTTGGTGTTGGTAAAGAGAGTAGGTAGAGTGAAGAAATGGGAGACTGTGGGCAAACATAGTAGGATTATGATTTTGGTTTTTTGTTTTTCTCCCTAGTTATGGTAGCAGTTCTCAAAGCAGCAGCTATGGGCAGCCCCAGAGTGGCAGCTATGGCCAACAGTCTGGCTATGGTGGACAGCAACAGAGCTACGGACAGCAGCAAAGCTCCTATAATCCCCCTCAGGGCTATGGACAGCAGAACCAGTACAACAGTAGCAGTGGAGGTGGTGGAGGGGGCGGTGGAGGTGAGAAGGCATCTTTGCTGTCTCCTACTTTTATATTCTTTTGTTAGGGTCTTATCCTAAAGGACTTGCTTCCTTGTTGCCCAGCCCTCTTCTTGTTCTATTACTTCTTTCTGGCACTGTTGATCCATCTCATACTGTATCATACCCTGTCCCCCTTTGGTGCTGGGATTAAACTTAGGGCCTTGTCCCTGCTAAAACACAGGCTCTGAAGCTAAACTACATCCCCACTTGCTGTTTCTAAAAGATCTTTTCTTCTTTGACAGGCAGTTATGGCCAAGATCAGTCCTCCATGAGTGGCGGCGGCGGCGGTGGCTATGGCAATCAGGACCAGAGTGGTGGTGGCGGTGGCGGCTACGGGGGAGGCCAGCAGGACCGTGGGGGCCGAGGCAGGGGTGGTGGCGGTGGTTACAACCGCAGCAGTGGTGGCTATGAACCCAGAGGTCGTGGAGGTGGCCGTGGAGGCAGAGGCGGCATGGGGTAGGTGTCTCATGAACCAGGGAGTATCTTTGGTGGGCAGTGTGGAGGGTTGCATGAATCTCCCCTGAAGCCAGTTGCATGGTCAGTATTCCTGTTTTCTGGGAATCTGTGAGGACTTTGATTTGGGGGCACTGACTTTCTTTGTATATCCCCATTTTATTTTTGTGAGAGCTTGGGAGCCTGAATTTCTGTCCACACATCTGAGTAGACATTTGAGTATTGATGCTTTTATTTCCAAAGAAAAATACGTAGCTTTGTATGGATTAGAGTTACTGATATCCTAGGCAAAAGAAAAAAAAAAAAAAGAAGTAAACACTTTCTTTTGCAAGGAAAACCAATGAGCCCACTCCTGGGAAAATAGTAGGGAAACTTGGTATGCGTTTTCCTATGTGTCCTCTAAGGGAGTTGGTAATGGTTAACCTGACTTTAGCTTCCAGGAATTGGCTACTTATTCTTCCCGTATTCTGTAGTCATTTGAATCTATGAGCTTGATTTGCACCAGTTTGACTGACTTGTGATTTTGTGTGTGACTTGTGGTTTATGGGGTCATTTGACTGAGGTGTGCAGACCTTTGGGGCAAAGTACTTCTGACAGTGGTATCCCCCTATTTGTTCCACTGTCCGCCTTCCCCTGGTTAGTTAAAAGCAGCTTGTCCAACTGGATCTTCTTTCCTTACCTTCTTACTGAAGTTGAAGTAAAGCCTTAGATTGATTTAAAAATTTGTTAAATCTGTTGGTAAATGTGAAGGACCCTACTCTGTCTCCCTTGAAAAGGGGAGGAATGTCAGTGTTACACAATTTTTTGGGAAAGAGTAGGTTTTAAAAACTAGTTTGTATATGGTAAGTATTCAGAGGTGGGCGGGGGCAATCTCAGTATGTACAGAAAATAAGGAAAGCTCTTAATGTGTGTGTTTAATGCAAAACTTTAAAAAGAAAAACAACTGTTATGTGACTGTTAACCTGCTCTGCATTTTATGTGCCACAGGTATGAAAGGTGACATTGCAAAATACTCCGCTCTTCTCACAGTGTAGAAGGGGTGACCCCGGGGGTGGGGTGTAATCAAAAACAGCTCAGTAGTTAGGATAGGGCTTAGCTAAGTTTGTCTTGCTTTAAGGGGAAATTGCCTTTGGTTTTGACTTTTTATGGAATAGGGTTGGGTCTGCTTGCTGCTTTCAAAGCAAAAACCACAAATACGTGTTCAGGGCTATCCCAGCCTGGTGTGAAAATGTCTTCTGGGTACATCGGGGGTAGGGTTTTTAAGCCAACCACTGGGTTGTCAACCACTCGCCACAAGAGGAAAAAAACATCTGCTACGTCGGAAGAACAGCCAAGGAAAATGGGTCATTTTTTTTCCAGAGGAAGTAGATATATAACCTTTTAAAGCAAAATTCTTAACCGTGTCTGAGAAACTGCACACATGTGTGTGACGTGCTCAAGGTCAGACAAGGGTTGGTCAGGAAGGGATGTATTTTAGTAGCCACTTGTATCTTTTTCCCAAAACACCTACCCATGTTTGGGGAATGTTAAAATCAAAAAAACACCCTTTTGTAGCCGTTGGAAGCTTCATGTCCTTTCTTCTAACTTGTCTTCTCCAGCGGAAGTGACCGAGGTGGCTTCAATAAATTTGGTGGTAAGTGAACAGAGTTTCCAAAATTCCCAACTCCCAGCAATGCTTTGTCTGATTGTTCATTTGCAGATGTCTTAGCGTGTTAAGTGTCACAGGTTTTGAAGTGTCCATAACCACCTCTGGAAAGGGGTGGGGGAGGATGCCACCTGCTGCCAGATGTGTGCTAACCTGGAGGCAGGCAGGTTAAGACTTGGGAGTCATCTGTACCAAATTGGTTTGACTTGTTGCATAGAGGCATCTAGTAGACCTCTTGACGGGTGTTGCCACACGTGGCACATAGTACCATCATGAGAAACTGGAGTGTGTGCTGGGACACGTACCAACTTGGCTTTTTAGGATCCTTTTGATCATTTATGTCCAAGGCTAGTGTGTGTATGTGTATTAACAATCTTCAAATGTTTGAATTCTGGGAGAAGGACATGAAATAATGCCTTATCCTGAGGATGGTGAAGTTGGTATATATTTTTATGTTAAGTACTGAGTGGCGTCAATGCAATTCTATTTCTGTTCTTAACTTGGGCAAATAGAAACTAGCTCTGGAAAGGAAGGTGTGGACTACTTCAAGAAAGGTTGAGAGCATGTGTGGCTCATGGGAAATAACCAGGTCTTAAACAGCACAAACTGAATTCATGGGAAATGGCAAATACGAGAAGTCTCCCAGTAAGCTGGAACTTTTCTGGTTTGGTTAACTAACAAAAGGTTTCTTGATTTGTTTCAACACTTAAAGCCAAAGGCTTGGGTTCATGATTTAGGTGTCATTGCGTATGAGTACAATCTTTATATATGACAAATTCAGATAAACACTGGTCAAAGATGGTCTCTGGAAAAAAAATAGAGGCTGCATTATGGAAATAAGATTTCTGGTCTGTTCCCTGGGACATGCTTTAAAATACAGTAGCTATCATACATGTTTTTTATTTTCATGTGGTTTTGGGGAAACTTAACATGGTCTTAAGAATGGTTTCTAAAGATAAAAATGACCCCACAAGGGACTTGTCTTTGGTGTTTTAAAGTTTGGAGAACTGGATGGATGCACATCACATTGCTGGTGGTGAGCCTGTCTCTCGGGTGAGAGAACAGGGCCAAGCTATGAGTTGGTTTGTTAACTTAAAAGGGTTCCCCTTCTGTCCCCGCACCCCCTCATCTGTGCTGAGGAAATGTCCCAGCCCAGGCTGGGGGAGGCAGCATTTTCTGAAGTGTTGGACTTGTCCCTGTGAGGATTCAAGTTACAGATCCTAAGAAAGGGGCCCGTGATTCCCCTGCCTGTCTGTGATTTTCTCTGGGCAGGCCAAGGACAGGGTTTGGAGTGAGGCTGTGAGCATTTACCTCATATTTTGCAAAACTGTGAGTTTAATGTATTTATACTTTGTCCTTTCCAGATGACTAACGGCTCTCCTTTTCCTTGTTTTTTTTCTTTCTCTTTTCTTTGTTTTTTTTTTTTTTTTTTTTTTTCTTTATTTTTGTTTTTATGTCACCTAAGGCCCTCGGGACCAAGGATCACGTCATGATTCTGGTGAGTAGGCTGATGGCATGAGAGTGACTAAAGTGGTGCTTTCACTGTGCCTAGATCTTTGAAACTGAAAGAGTAAGGTTACAAGAGGAAGGAGTCTGTGGTAGTGATAGCAGTTCATAGATGAGTACTGTGTACTTCATCAGAATTGCTTGGTAAGTGAGTTCCCTCCCTCAGCCTTCCTCAGCAGGTTCGTGGTCTAGGCTGAACCTGAGAGTGCGTTTTTGACAAGGACTAGGTGATGCTGATGCATCTGTGATTCACATTTCAGAACTGTTGGCTTCAAGTAGTTTTTGAAATGTGGGTCATGTCCAAATTAGTGAAAAAAATCAGTGTATGAAAGACTTCGTGAATCACAGATAAAAGAGAATGAATAGTCACTTTTGTATTCAAGTTAGTTTACTGCATTCTAACTTAAAATAGTTTCTTAAAGAATCTTCACTTGAAAGTTAGTGAACATTGGTGTGCTTTGTTGTGTGATCTTGGGTAATTAACTCCTGATCCCTGCTTTTTTAGTACTGGGGTTTAACATATTTCAGAAGGGTACTTGTAAAACTAAATGTAAAATTTATGAAGGTGGTTTATAGACATTAAGTAATAAAATAGAAGGGGTACAAATGAGTTTACTCTTGGTTGTCTAACTAAAATGCAGAATGGTATGGGACTGATACTGAGTCCTTTAGAGGTTTTTCTCTCAGTAGCTTAATAGTATTTCTTAACGTTTTATTATTGAGTCACTTGTTATGGCTTTTTTTTAATCTTTATTTTTCTTTGCTTTTGAAATCCTCATTTTTCCTGTGCTCAAGCAGAACAGGATAATTCAGACAACAACACCATCTTTGTGCAAGGCCTGGGTGAGAATGTTACAATTGAGTCTGTAGCTGATTACTTCAAGCAGATTGGCATTATTAAGGTACTTGTGCAGCAGAGTAGGTGCCTTTTATCAGTATTGCATTTGGGTTTCACACATTAAAAAAAAAGTCTTTATTTTTAAGTGTGCTGTAGTCTTCCAATTAGTTGTTCCTCCCCCCTTTAAAATTTTGAGACAGGATCCAGTTAAATTGCTCAGGCAGGACTTGAACTTGCCGTGCTCTTTTTTCTCATCCTCCCTTACTGCTGGGGTTACAGATGGGTACTTCCACACCGAGCCTAAAAATAGTCTTAATGGTCACCAGCAGTAAAAACAGCACTTCTACTTACCTGAGGTACTGGTGATAAAACCCAGGGGTGCTCTGCTGAGTTGTATACATCCACAGCCCTGTTTATTAATTCTAGCTGCTATCTTGCTAAGTTGCCTGGGCTGGCCTCAAGTTGCTGTCTTCTGGTATCAGCCTCTTTTTTTTTTTTTGGTACCGGGAATTGAACTCAGGACCTTGCGCTTGCCAGACAGGCACTTATGCCACTGAGGTATATCCCTGGCCCGGTGTCAGCCTCTTCAGTGGGATTATAGGAGTGTGCCACCATGCTTGGCTAAAACAAAAGGTTGTTGCTAGTTTATTTTATTGAGCTCTTTGTCATTCTCAAAGAGATCATACATGAAGTGTAGGGTCTCCCTATGCAGTTCAGGCTGGCCTTGAGCTCACTTTGTAGCCCAGGCTGGTCTTGAACTCCATAAGGATCCTCCTGCCTCAGGGACCCCCCACCCCAAGTGCTGGGATTACAGGCGTGTGCTACCACGCCCAGCTATCCTGGCTCAGATTTTTGTCATTCCTAAAAAACAGTGTAATGACTTACTCGTGTTTATATTGTAATTAAATGTTACTGAGTAAGCTAGAGATAATTTTGCGGGGGGAATGTTAGAGATGGAATCCTGAGCCTTGTGCATGTTAGGCAAAATGGTTTACCACTGAGCTCGTCCTCCAGGACTGAAAGTACATACAGGAGGATGTGTGTAAGCTGTATGCAAATACCGCTGTGTAACTTGAGGTACTTGAGCAGAGTGAGGGGTCCTGGAAACAGTCCCATCCTCTGAGGCTATCAAGGGGTGACTGCATTGTGTCTTCTAAAATTGATGATAATCTTATTTTGCTTTTTTTCAGACCAACAAGAAAACCGGACAACCCATGATTAATTTGTACACAGACAGGGAAACTGGCAAGCTGAAGGGAGAGGCAACAGTTTCATTTGATGACCCACCTTCTGCTAAAGCAGCTATTGACTGGTTTGATGGTGTGTATGAGGTAGTTGGTAGAGGTGAGGGTGTTGGGGGTGGATGTAAGGCTACATTTTGAGGGCCTTTTGAGTCTTGTAGCACTTACCTGTAATTTTGTTGTATTGTGTCATTTTTGCTGTTAGGATAGAAGCCTTTCAGGCAGGCAGTTTCCTCTTAGGTTGTACTGTTTTTTTTAATCTGTGGGTTTTGAATCAGAAGTGGCTGTTTTGTGGTTCTTGGGGATTGTATTGGGACCTTGCATGCTAACACTGAGCTGTATCCCCAGCCTGAAAGTCTCTTCCTACTTCTGTTCTTTAGGTAAAGAATTCTCCGGGAATCCTATTAAGGTCTCATTTGCTACCCGTCGAGCAGACTTCAATCGGGGTGGCGGCAATGGCCGGGGAGGCCGAGGGAGAGGAGGTAAGGGGCTACTACTTGCTGGTATAAAAAGGTGATGGGGACAGTGCACGGACCTAAGGGCCTTTGAGGAAAGGTTTGCATTAGTCAAACTCAGACCATATTTTGCCTACACTAGGACCCATGGGCCGTGGAGGCTATGGAGGTGGCGGCAGTGGTGGTGGTGGCCGGGGAGGATTCCCCAGTGGTGGTGGTGGCGGTGGAGGACAGCAGCGAGCTGGGGACTGGAAGTGTCCTAATCCGTGAGTAAAACCTCTTCTTAGTCATCTTACATGTGAGCCCATTGATGGTACAGTAGAATTGAGGTGTTTGCTAAATGAATGAATGTCAAGGCCGCATTGTGAGGGAAGGTGTAGCTGAGAGGTTGGATAGTAATCCTCCGTACCAGTGGGGGGTAACTCTTGTTCCAAGAGTCCCAGTGGGTGCCTGCAGCTGAGTAGTACCAGGTTCTGTGGTACTGAGACAGTGGATCTGATGCCTGAGTGCTAAAAGAGTAGTATAGTATATACAGTGCGTGTACTGGACAAAGGGATGGCTCGTGTTGTGTGCAGGATAGTGGAGACTCTTGAGATTCTGTCATGCTACAGCTACAGATTTAGGAATTGTTCTGGGAGTTTCCATTTTGAAACTAATTGACTAGTGGGAAACAAACCCCAGATAAGGGTGTAGTATTTCGGGAACAGGTAATGGAGTGGGTTTGATAGTTATAGTTGGGTCCCTGGCTGTATCCTTGAGAAAGCTTCCTTTGGAGTCTTACAATTCTGTGTTTTCCTTAGCACGTGTGAGAACATGAACTTTTCTTGGAGAAATGAATGCAACCAGTGTAAGGCCCCTAAACCAGATGGCCCAGGAGGTGGTCCAGGAGGCTCCCATATGGGTAAGAAAGAGCTGTTTTTAAGGAATTGGGACCAAATATCCCTTAAGATCTTTTGGTAGTTATTTTTTGTGCAGGGTGGAGACTAGAACCCATGGCTTTCCCATCAAGTGCTAGCCCTATTTTATCTTACTTTTTAATTCTTTTTTTTTTTTTTCTTTTTGGTACTGTGAATTGAACTCAGGACCTGCGCTTGCCAGGCAGGCGCTTGTGCCACTGAGCTATATCGCCAGCCCTATTATTTTTTAATTCTAATACTTCTCTAGTACTAGGGTTTGCATGCAGTGCCTTCACACTGAGCTACATCCTCAGTGATTTATTTTTGTACATCGAGACAGGGTCTTTTTAAGTTGCCCAGGGTAGGCTGGAACTTGGAATCTTCGTGCCTTAGTCTCCCAGAGGGCTGGGATTATAGGGCTGCACTACTACCACTTCAGGCTAATGCGTAGTGTTTGCGTAGGGAGGCTGTTGAGGTGGGAATATGGGGATCTGATAACGTATCTTTTGTCCTAGGGGGTAACTACGGAGATGATCGTCGCGGTGGCAGAGGCGGCTATGATCGGGGCGGCTACCGGGGCCGTGGAGGGGATCGTGGGGGCTTCCGAGGGGGCCGGGGTGGTGGGGACAGAGGCGGCTTTGGCCCTGGCAAGATGGATTCCAGGTAAGACTGTAAATCAAAAAGGAAGCAGTTAAACAGGACATGGGATAGCAAAGGTTTTGCTGAGAAAAGTTTCTTTGGCTGTATAGCGGGAAAGATTAGGAAGAGCTGAGATACAAATTTGGCTGTTACGGGAGGGGGGGGAAATAGGAACTAGTCTTAGATGTGCCCCTACTTAGACATTTGCTTGATTGTATAGGAGGAACAAGTGGGAAGGGTGTGGGGGGTGGAGAGGTTGGGAAATCACACTGATGGCCTTTTTTTCTCTTCTGCAGGGGTGAGCACAGACAGGATCGCAGGGAGAGGCCGTATTAGTCTGGTTCCGAGATTCTGGAACAACTTTTTCCCCCTGTACCCAGTGTTACCCTTGTTATTTTGTAACCTTCCAACTCCTGATCACCCGTGGATTTTTTTGTGTCGGACTCCGTAATTGTAACCATACCTCTGGTTCTCATTAAAAACCATCGTTTTAGTTAAATTTTATTCCTCTTCACTTTTCCTGGAGGATTGATGTCCAGGTCAAGAATGAGTTTTCCTTTTTGAGATTATTCTACATAACAGGAATTGGAATAATGTATTTCTACCCAGGAGGAACTGCAATAGTGTTTGATCTTTGATGCAGGGGAGGAAAGGACAGGAGCTATCTTTGAGAGTAGAGATTATTTAAATCATAGCGACGTATAAGTGGGATAAATGAAAAATGTGACGTGTTAACCTCACATTTGCCTATCTATGTAGGAGTTTTATCACATTGATTTACATGTTCTTAGCTTAGTATTTGTAGCAGTTTCATCCTTTTAAGAATTTATGGGTCTTTTGAAGCTCGAATTAAGGTTCTTTTTAGCTGGGGAGCATTCAAACCTGTCATAGAGGCACATAGCCAAGTTGGGTCTTACACAAGGAAGAGGATAACTTGAGTGTCTTCTTCACTCCACTATTTAGTATGCTGGAGATGCTGTGGGTTGTCCTGATAGAACACTGAAGGCCAGGAGAGAGACCAGGCCATTCAGAGTGCAGCAGTTACCTGTTGCTCTCAGAATCAGAAAGTAGAAATCAGGATTCAGTTCTCATCTGATTGCCTACCTTAGCATTTTCATTCTGAAACTATCATGCAGGTTGTCTTACTCCAAACCTTTGTTTACTTGGTCCTAAATAGGATGCTGACTGGGAGACAGACTCAGGAATGAGTGGAGGTGGTTTAGAAAGGGGAGGAGATGGGTGGGAAAGGTAGAGGTGGTGCCTTGTGTGTAAAGGCGGAGAGTGCTGCCTGGTTTTTCGGGGGATAAGGGTTGAGTGGGCAGCTGCTACAGGGAGATTGGTCTGTAGTAGATCACTTTCTCATGCTGCCTGTATCCAAGGAGCCTGAAGTTGTTGGGTATTTTTGAGGTTCTCAGATCTTTGTGACTGGGGAGGTGAGGTTGGGAAGCTGTTTACTGGTGGTGTATGCATTGGGCCATGTTGTGAACTACAAAGTGAAACCCTATCTGAAAAGGGATGTTGAGTGACATGGGAGAGTGGGGGCAATGTGCAGTGAGTTACTAGTGACTGCAGTATATGCATTAGTGTATGTCCTGACCCCCAGAGACTTGCTTGTAAAATTGAGTTTAGTGTGTTTGTCCATACCTTTCAACCGGTCACAGTTTTAAATACAGAACTGTGGCGGCATAGACCAGGATTGCTGAGATTTTGAGGCCAATGTGAACTACATAGCAAGACCAAGACCTGCCTCAAAACAACCCCGCGCCTCTGCCAAAAAAAAAAAACGCTGAAAATCATTGCCAAGAGTAAAGGGGTTTGTTTTTTTGGTGGTGCTGGTAAACAAGCTCAGGGCCTCTCGCGTGGCTAGGCAGATGACGTTCTTGCCACTGATGTGTACCCCCAGCCCCACCCAGAGGTTTTGATTGTGACGCTTCATAGTGTAGTTTATAAGACAAGTGCCGTGGCTTGCAAATGTGCCTGAGAGCCACAGCTGGGAAGTGCCTTGCTTGCTGTTGGGAGGCTCCCCCCACTGTTACTGCTGGAGATTGAACCCAGAGCTTGTGCTTGCTAAGCACGCACTTGAGCTAAAATTGTAGCCTACATGTTAAAGGTTTTTTTTTTGAAGTATGTTTCATCCTCAGCTTTCTGGTGATTTGAGGCAAGTAAACTTCGCCCTTCAAAAGTAAGCTCCTTTACCCTGTAGAATGGTGGTTTTTGTTTTTAATTTGTTTTTGGCAGTGTTCTTTCAAGAGGAGGTTCAGAGTAGCCCCAGGCAATGTTTGGTGTAGCATAATGGAAATTGGTACAACTGAGAACCCTTGTATTTAGAGCCAAGACTCAGGCAGTAGTTCTCTACCTGCCTCTGCTATTTGATCTTTTGTCTTTGAGTAGCCCGAGTAAGGTGTTTGGTCTTGCAGTTTTGTCTTAGGGTTTGGTGGTAGTTGCCTCATCTTACTGATACCAGTGGCGAAGGAGGTTGAAGCCCCCCCGCCCCAGGCTGGCTTTGAGGTCGAACCTCAAGCTGGTTTCGAACTCCCCTAAGTCCTCTTAACTCCTGAGCCTCCCAAGTGCCAGGATGACTAGTGTGTGTCACCACACTTGGCTTCCAGTATTTTTTTTTTAATGTGGTATCTGGTTTGAGTTTAGGAGCTTTGCACTGAGGTGTTTCCAGCTCCTTTTTTACAATTTTGAGACAGGGTCTTGCCAAATTATATCACCCAAGCTGGGCTTGAACTTGTGATTCTTTGGTTCCAGCAGAGTGCTGAGAGTACAGGTGTGTAGCAGCACACTTGGCTTCCAGCCATCATTTAATTATTGAAAACTGCTGTTGGGTTTTAATCTGAGGTACGGTTTTGCTAAATTATCTAGGCAGATGTGGAGCGTGTGATCTTTGTCTCCCGAGTGGCTGGGTTTACGGGTGTGCGCCACCGTGCTTGGGTACGTTCTTTATTATTTTTGATTGAACGCAGGGCCTCACATGCCAAGCACTTGGTCTACCACTGAACTGCACCCCTAAAACCCCCTTCCACCAGTTCCTATTCCTTTATGAAACGGGAGTCTTGCTGTACTGCCCAGGCTGACCTTGAGCTCCTGGGCTGTAGCAGTCTCCTTCAGTCTCAGCTGTGACTATAGGCCCTTGCTTTTGTACCTGGCAACAGTTTGGATTCTTTTTTTCCTTTTTTTATTTTGAAACAGGGTCTCACCATGTGGTTTATTTAGTCTGGCCTTGAACGTACTGTGTAACCCCGGCTGGCCTGAGTGTTAGTCCACCTGCCTTAGCCTCATGTATTACATATGCGAGCCACCAAGCTTGGCTTCAGTTTGTGTACTTTTTTTTTGAGACAGGATCTCACTTACCTTAGGCTGGCTTCAAACTCAGGGTAATTCATCTGTCTCAGCTTGCTGAGTGCTGGGATTGCAGACGTGCACCCCCGTGCCTGGCTTCAGTTTGCATTTATTATTACTTGGTACCGAGAATTGTACTCAGGATCTTGAGCTTGCCTGACAGGCACTGTGCTGCTGAGCTATATCCCCGGCCCTGAGTTTGCACTCTTGAAGGGTCCCACTTAAGACAGAATACTGGGAAAAAGTAAGGGTGGACTGTGAGTAGGGAGAGATGCTGCAGGTCTGCTGGCCTCCTCTCTTAGTTTAACTTCGTTTTTTTCAGCTTTTCTGCCATCATGTGCAGGGCCTGACTGGGTTTCAGTAATTTGGTGTTTTTTGATACCAGAAATGGAACTCAGGACCTTGGGCTTGCCAGGCAGGCACTTGTGCCGCTGAGCTATATCCCCTGGCCCTAGTAATTTTTTTTTTTTTTTTTTTAAATTTATTGGTCTTTTTGAGATGGTCTCGCTATGCTCAGGCTGGCCTTGAGGTCACGTTGTAGCCCAGGCTGGTCTCGAATTTGAAATGATTTTTTTGTCTCAGCCTCCTCAGTGCTGGGATTGCAGGTGTGCACTAGCATGCCTGGTGGTTTCAGTAATTTGGATGTAGGGCTGAGGTGTGGTTAGTGACAGACTAGGAGTTCCCAGGAGATGTTACACATTGATCCTACCTTCTAGGTATGTATCTCCACACTTCGTCTAATTCTTTGAGCATTTGTCATTGGTACTGATACTTATGAGGTACAATGTCATGTTTTTGATAACTTATGCATTGTGTAGTGATCAGATTGGGCTAGTTAATACCTGTCACCTCATGTACTTTGAGAACATTTACAATTCTTAGCAATTTTGAAATACATGATGTTATTTTGTGGTGCAGGGGAGTAAACCCAGAGACTCCTGCATACATACGGAGCATTTGTTGCGCTACTGAACTACATTCTGCAGCCCTACAATCCTGAATTCCACATACAGATGATAACATGTTCTGGCTTGTCATTTAACAAAATGGCTTAGCTTCAGCCATAATATTTCATTATGTACACATAACACGTGAAAACCAGTAATCTGTTAAGGGGCACTTTAATTTCCATGTTTTGGCTGCTGTGGATGTGGGAGTGTGGACATCTTTGGCATTGATTCAGTCCTGCTCCCCTTTTGAAACAGGACCTTACTACGACTGTATATAGTTCAGTGACAGACTAGGAGTTCCTGGTTGAAGCTGGACTTCAATGCACTGTGCAGTTCAGGCTGGCCTTAAACTTGATCTGCTGCCTCAGCCTGCTGAGTGCTGGGACTACAGGCGTGGGCCACCACCTTTGGCCAAAATTTGAGACAGGGTCTTGCTGAATTGCCCAGGCTGGGCTTGAACTCAAATCAGTCCTCCTGCCTCAGATGTCCAGATAGTTGGGAATACAAACATTGACAGGAACAGACTTGAAGAAAGCAGGTAGTTTATGAGCAGGGATTTGGATCTGGAAGAAATAGTGCCCTCTGCTGGTGGTGGTGTTACTGTTTGGGTTGTGGCTTCTCGTTGTTCCTTGGCCCTCTGAACAATTGAGGGGCCTGAGGTGGGAGCTTGGAAGATTTTAGGATGTGCTGTGGTGGTGAGTGCTACGGAGGGTAGGGGTGGGAGAAGGCAAGTAAGCTTTGAAGAGAGAGGGGCAGCTTGTACGCATGCCTTGTCAGCGTATGGCAGTGTTGTGCAGCTGTAGATGCTGTGGTTGTTCCCCGCAGTACTATCCTTGGGGCTTGACTGCAGCCCTTACGGAGTACGGGCATTCTGATTCTAGGCTAACAGGGCTTAGTTCTCACTTTTAGAAGTTGAGGGAAAGCTGGCTTACCCAGTTTGTTGTGTCCCTGAGTATCTACGTGCGAAGGCCTCTGTGTCTGCCTGAGATGATTGGAACCAAATCCTCTCTAAGCTGAATATACGGATTGAGTATCCCTACCTAAAATGCTTGGGGTAGATACATTTTGCATTTCAGTTACTTCTGATCAGCATGCCCGTAATCCCAATTTCAAAGTACTTGAGCACATCATAAATGCGGAATTTGTTTATGCTTCATATGTATCTTGTATGTACAACCTGAAGGTAATTTTTTTAAAGCAGAAGTCTTATTGACTCATGAACTTGTCTTGGTTTGAGTCAGACAATACCTGCCACAATGTCTGTCAAAGTGGCTGGCTATAAAAGCTCCAGCACCACATTCACCTGAAGGGTACTCCTGACGAAGACAGCTGATTTGGCCATTTTCATCCAGCTAATAGTATTTCAGGACAGCCACCGTAACTTGCTTTCTCTTCTGGTTGTTATTCTTGGGAGAGGTGTAAGACTTTTCCTGTCAGCACCACAGGGTCTCAACACAAGGTGGAGCTCTCAACAAAATTACTTTGTTGTAATTACACAAAATACGTTGTCTTCATTTGCTTACCAGCAAAGATCAGCCTTTGCTGATCAGGGGGAATTTCTTCCTTATCCTAGATCTTATACTTCACATTTTCTGTAGTATGCAAGGGTTCATCTTCCTTCTGAGCATTTTTACAAAGATTTGTATCTTTGCAGCAGTTCACCTGAAGTCGAAAAGAAGAAAGTGACAGGTTAGATCTATGGACAGGAGAGGGCGACACAAGCTGTGCCCCGGTAGGCTGCAGAGAAGACACTCCTCAGTAAGAAGGAAATGTGATAGAAGTTAGTGTCTGTCTGGACAGGGCATGAGGTCAGGTATAGAAATTTCCATTTGTAATGTTTGTGCTTAAAAAGTATTTTGAATTGTTTGGTTAGGGATTCTTAAAAACTACATAAAAGCTACACTATATTACACTATGGCCTAGAGCCACATTATGTATGTATGTATATTTATGTATAGGTAAATGCATGTGTGTGTATAAGTTGAGTGAATGGCAGGCTGTGTAAACATGACATTGTGGATGTGGATCCTAGTTCTGTAGGTTAATAGGTGCTCTGAGGGTAGTGATGCTATGGAGTTTGGGAGAGGCTCAGTTCTTACTCTCCCTCTTTCTCCCTCAAGGGGTATTTTGTGCAAAGCTTTCTATATAAACATTGCTGCTTCTGAGGTAGGAAAAGGAAACCTGGCACTGTGGTTTTTTTTTTTTTTTTTTTTTTGTCTTTTTACAGGGTTTCACTGTGCAGTTCAGGTTGGCCTAGAACTTGCAGCAATTGTGTCTTAGCCTCCTGAGTTCTGGGATCACAAGTGTATGCCACCATGCCCGGCACGTGTGTTCTTACTATAATTGGCGCAGCATAGCCAGTGCTAGCTTCTGTTCTGCTTGTTCTGAGTGTGTGCGTGTTTTGGGGTGGGGATGGCGGAGGTTTGTGGTACTTGGGACTGAACCCAGGGTCTAAATGCTCAATGTCATCTGCTACCATTTTTTTTTTTTTTTTTTAAATTTGAGATAGGGTCCTAGTAAGTTGCTAGGTTGCCCAAGGAGAGGGTCAAACTTGAGATCCCCCCGCCTTGCCCTCCCCGAGTACTGGGATTACGGGCATGCTGATCACTATGTCTGGTTGAGTCTTACGAAGCTTGAGTAGAAGATTTAAGCAAGAAATTTTTATGTTTTCAGATGCTTTTTTCTCCTTCTGGGACTTTTTTGCTGGGTGATCTGGAAGACGAAGCCTTTGGATAGGGCTGGGGTGTTGGAAATTGTTGTGTGGCTCCAGCGAGGACTGGGACAGCCTGCTAGATGTGCAGACAAGGGCACTATACAAAGTCAGTTGCTCCATCAGTTTGTCTCTGGAAACCAGTTCTAGATCTTGATGGGTATCCCTGCTTGATGTGCTCAGTCTTCGTCTTTCAGTGAGTTTCTAAATTCTTCTGTTTTTCTTTAAGCTCCAAAGTACTGGAGATAATGGGGACCGTGTGGCCTGGGGCTAGGCTTCCCAAAGCTGTTAAACTACCACCGGGACTGCCAGTACTATCGTTGAAAGAAGCGGGATAAACCAAGGTGGTGGGGTCAGAAGAAAGACACCGGATTGGTTTAGCAATGATGCTCTGATGCTATTGTAAGGCTTTGGGGAGTTAGGAAAAGGAGCCTATTGGAGAGCGGTTGAAGCACTTTAGTTCTACTTGTCATGGACCAGTTGCCGTTAGTTGCTGAATCATGTCCTGTTATTCCCACTCTGCAGAGAAAGTGCTGAGGCACCAGTTGTATTCTAGCTAGCAAGAGGTGGGGCTGGGATTTGAAATTTTATAGAGCTTTGTAGAGCTTTGCTGCTCTTGACAGGGTCTCACTATGTAGTGTAGGCTGGCCTTAAACTCACTATAACCCAAGATGACCTCCTTCCTCAGCCTCCCAAGTTCTGGTATCATAGGTGTGCACCACCATCGCTGGCCAACTTTGCTCTTAGGAATCTTTTTTAAAAAAATTATTTATTTTTTGAGACAGGGTCTTGCTATGTAGTTCAGGCTGGCTTTGAACTCACTGTGTAGCTCAGGCTGGCCTCAAACTCATGGCTGTTGTGTCTCAGCCTCCCGAGTGCAGGGATTACAGGCATGTGCCACTATGCCCAGGTCTCATTTCTTGAGACAAGGTCTCATTATGTGGCCCAGTTTGGACTCATATTCTCAGAGATCTGCCAGGTGTGGTGGTGCTGCCTGTAGTCCCAGCACTCAGGAGGATCACTCAGAGTTCCAGGCCAGCCTAGGCTCCATAGTGAGTTCAAAGCCAGCTTGGACTATACAGCGAAACCCTGTTTCTCAAAGACGAACTGGGAGATCTTCCTGCCTTACCCTCCTGAGTGCAAGAATTACAGGTGTGCACTGCTCTACCTGGTTTCTTGTGTTGTTCAGATTGGCCCTCAGCTAACTGTGGAGCCTAGGTTGACCTCAAACCACAGCAATCTTCCTGCTTCTGCCTCCTGAGTGTTCGGATTACAGGTGTGTGCCACCATGCCCAGCTTTGCCCTGGTTTTTGTAGCTACTCTTAGAAGATACTTGTGCTGCAGTGGCAAGGAGAAACACAAAAACAACACCCAGGATTTGGAAGCAGATTTATTTACGTCAATGGGCACTGATTGGGGTCATTCCCAGAATATCAGGCCCTGATCTGTGGTGGTTTAGGGGTTATATGAGATAAGCAGGAAATACAGAGGCAGAATGGCTTGTCAGTTGGGGATTGGTTTATGCAATGTGCATCACAGTGACCAGCCCTTTCTTAGAGAGAGGGGCAACCGGAACTGGAACAGGAACTGTTACCTGGGCAACTAAGAAACTAGTATACTAGGTGGGGGGCCATTTTCTGTTAACAGTGCAAGGTAATGCTAACCTGTGGTTCCATCTCATGAGAACATTAGGCTCTTACGAGGTTTTTATTTTCTATTATTTATTTATTTATTTAGATTTTTTTTTTCCCGGTACCAGGAATTGAACTCATGACCTTGCGCTTGCCAGGCAGGCACTGTGCCATTGAACTAAATTCCCAGCCCCTCTTATGAGGTTTTTAAAAAGACTATTAGATACTAGAAATATATAGTAAGTACTGGTTAATTTCTTTTCATGTGGAAGGTATTTGTGTAGCGGTTGAAAAGATGACTCCGTAGTGGGTCAGAATCCTAGGTAAAAAATAAGCCATGGTGACAGTTTGCTTTGTCCTGAAGTGCCACTGGAGCCCCAGAGTCAGAATAAGACATTTTTTGACATGGTGGAGTAGGTAGAATATTTCAGGATTGTCCAGAACTAAGGGGACAGCTTGTGTGCCAGGTACATGGTACTGAGTATGACCATAGGGTATAAGCAAATAATGTGGTCAAAAAATAAAGTGAATGTTTATTATCTCATTTTTTTTATTACAGTAAAAGATACAGTCCTATAAGTTTCTCTCAAAATGTTCTCCCTTGCTTCAGATACACTTATACCATCATTCTTGGTAACTTTATTACCTTTTCTTTTTGTTTTTTTGAAACAGGGTCTTTTTTTTTTTTTTTTTTTTTTTTCTC
This sequence comes from Chinchilla lanigera, assembly GCF_000276665.1. Classification (NCBI taxonomy): domain Eukaryota; kingdom Metazoa; phylum Chordata; class Mammalia; order Rodentia; family Chinchillidae; genus Chinchilla; species Chinchilla lanigera. The sequence continues at coordinate 8,047,012 of NW_004955493.1, forward strand.
GGTACTGGGAATTGAACTCACGACCTCGTGCTTGCCAGGCAGACGCTATGCTGCTGAGCTAAATCCCCAGCCCCCGAAACAGGGTCTTGCTGTGCAGTTGAGACTGCTCTTAAGCTCACTAGCTAGTCCAGGCTGGCCTTGAACCTGCTGAAATCACCCTGTCTCAACCTCCCAAATGCTGGGATTACAGGCATGTGCCATCATACCCAGCTTTGATTACTTTCTGAAGCAGTTCTGGAAGTCCTCTTTTGTGAGTGTCTTTAGTTGTACTGTTGTAACTGTCTTGATGTCCTAAATTAATTAAAAATGTTTGCTTCTTATGGATCATTTTGATTTGAGGGAGAGCCAGAAATTGCGTGGTTCCAGTGAATACAGTGGTGCTTTGGTTCATGAACTTAATTCTTTCCATGATTCTGTTTGCAAATTGAAGTGGATGAGAAGAACCGAATCAGATTTCCTTCCCTGTGAGGTCACCATTGAACCTAACTATTGAATTTGATTTGGTTTCCCTCCAATTCAGTTTATGACCAGAATTGTGGAAAGAATTCAGTTTGTGAACCGAGGTACCACTGTACATTGGGTGAGAACACAGCATAATGTTACTGTTGGACAGAAGTTGCTATATATGGTTGATCAATGTGGGCTTATCAAGAAATATGGGGAATTTTAAAAAAAGTTTACAACAAAAGACACATTGCCACTACCCTCTCCCCCAAATAAGTTAAAATTCTGTCGTCTTCCAGCTACACTCACCCCATTGTTCTTGGTAATGGGTCTTTTACTGTAATTTTTTTTTGAGGGGGGGTACTGGGTATTGAACTCACGACCTTGAGCTTGCCAGGCAGGCACTTAGCCACTGAACTATATCCCCAGCCCCCTACTGTAATAAATTTTGAAGATTTTAAACATTCACCACATCCCTTTGGTTTTTTGAGGGAGGGTCTCACTATGGAGTTCAGACTGGCCTTGAATTCACTGTGTAGCTCAGGCTGGTGTTGAACTCCTCTCACAGCCTCCCAAGTGCTGAGATTACAGTCCTGTGTGATCATGTCTGGCTCTCACCGTATCTTTTGATCATCCCTATAGTGTGGATAGAGTTGTGTATGAGAAAAAGAGAGTGGGAAAGGAGAAGTTGGAAGTTTAGTTGTCTGCCAGATTTCCCATTACTGGGACACGAATATCCAACACTCACAACTTAACATGTTGCCACCGGCTTGAACCACTGGTGGTACCTGTGTGACTGTCCAACCTGGCAGTGTGTACCCCTGGTGGTACAAACGGACCTAATCACCTTTTATTAATCTTTTTACTAATAAAATTAATAAAAGTTTATAAATGGACTGAATTATAAAGGTCTATAAGTGGACTTGAATTTGAATAGTTAGTGCCCAAATATAAAAATAAATGCTGTTCATACCAATTAAAACTATTGCAATAATCAAATTTATTTCATTAAAATAACTTTATATTAGTGAATTGAGTATTTTTCCTTCAAAAGTATTTTTCCTTCAAAATACTTTATATATAAAGGTGAGTGGTTTATGCATACTGTACAAAATGTCAACACAGTTGGCTTTTTTGTGGCCGCAGAGGCACACATGTTTTCAGACAGTTTTCTGTGACATTCTCTGCATTGCTTGCATGTGTTTCTTGCTGATCCTGAACTAGCTTCTATAAAGTATATGTTTTCAAGTAATTTGTGCCTCTGGCATTTCTTCATGGGTTGGTAGTTTAGCAATATTTAATTCTCTAATTTTTTTAAACTTTTTTTTGTCTTTTTGAGACAGGGTCTTGCTATGCAAGATGCTAAAATAGAAAAAAAAAATCCCAGTCATTGTTATTTCACGGCGAGATCTCCAAGAAGGCCTTCACTGCAGGAGTGCAGGGCAAATTCACACGTAAACATGAGAAGCCAATTGGTTAATACTAAATCCTGCTTAGAGCCACTTCATAGTGGTCTCCATCAGCTGGAATATTAAAATCAGGGGTAAATTTTTCTTTTATTATTTCTTTGTTCTTTTCATTTGGGATTTTCATTTATAAGTAATATAGTTTTTGTAAATGTATATGTTATAGTCTGTTTTTCAATTTCAAGGGTATTTCAGTTTTGTAAATTTTTTCCCATTAGAGTGTCAAACAGATTTTTTTTTTTTTGTCTTTTTGAGTCAGGGTTTCACTATGCAGTTCAGGCTTGCCTTGAGCCCACTTTGTAGCCCAGGCTGGCCTCAAACTCGCAACAATCCTCCTGCCTCAGCCTCCTGAGTGTTGGGATTACAGGTGTGCACCACCGTGCCCAGCTTCAAACACAGTATTGTAATACTTTTTTAATTGGTATGAATGATGTTTATATTTGGGCAATAATAATTCAAATTCAACTAACTAGATTGGTCCATTTATACAGTTTATTTTATTAGTAAAAAGACTGATAAAAGTGATTAGATCCATTTGTATCATTAGTAGTACAAGCCACCTGATGGGACAGTCATGCATATACCATGCTGGTTTAAGCAAACAGGACAGTCAAATTCAAATTAGAGCTGCCTCGCTTGCCTCTTTTTTTTTTTTTTTTTAAATGTCTTTTTGAGACAGTGTCTCACTGTGCAGTTCAGGCTGGCCTTGAACTCACTTTGTAGCCCAGGTGGGCTTCAAACTCACGGTGATCCTTCTGCCTCAGCCTCCCGAATGCTGGGATTACAGGCATGTGTCACCACACCTGGCCAATCTCTCAGTGTCTTTTTACCTGGTTTTCTAAGCCTGCCTCTGAAATTGGGATAGAAGCCTCCCTAATCCCATAACTCTTAGATTCTGCATGCTGGTAAAGTCAATGTCATGTGGGTGATGCCACCATCTGCTTCCAGTGGGAACTGTAGTCAGGCCCTCTTGAACCATGGCTGCAGAAGCCTCAGTACCTGGATGGGTGAGTACAGTGAAATAAATTCTGGGGACCCGATTGCCCAGGTGGCTTTCCTGAGGAGGGGACCCAGTGATCCTCTTCTCAAACGTTTACCCTTTTACATCTTTGAGCCTGTGATTGGTGGGGTCTTGCTAATTTCTGAGGTGCCTTCAAGGCATCTTTCTTTTTGTGCTGTACAGTGTACTTGGTTTCTTTTTTTAATGACACTCATCTCTTCACCCATACCTCCTTTGCTCCAAGCATTACATATGGTTCCTTCTGGGCCATTTTAATTCTGCTCCGATTTTTTTTTTTTGGCCCTAATTCTCACTATAAACTTACTATATATTTACAGCAATACTCATTACAGCTTGAATGTTGGGCCTTCTCGAAGTTTCCTCTACCAGATCAGTTAGTCGGTAGCCCTTAAACCCAGCCTCTGGCTGGCTCAGGACATGAGCAAGGTATAGACCAGTTTTTTGTTTTGTTTTTGGCCCGAGTGTAACATGCAGGGCCTTTAGTCCAACACAGAAAGTACAGTCATCATCCCTTGCTATATTGTGGTTCACTTATTGTGGCTTCACTGTGTCACGGGTTTTAATAAAAGAAAAGTTCAGTATCGTGGAGTTTTTGCTATATTGTGGGATTTTGTGATATGTAGGAATTTATATGATTTTAATTTTGCCTAAAAATTTAAAACAAAAATATTAAAAAATTAATTCAAACATATTAAAAGAATGTTACAGTATGTATTTCATCATTGGATGAATACTGTACTGTACACAATGGAAATGCAGCAGGCCACTACCACTTGTGCAGGTTTGCCAACGTGAGATTGTGCACGGCACACTATTGGCTGATGGAATGGAAGGCGACCATCCACAGCACTGTTCTGTGTCCTGGATGCTGACTGGCTCAGCATCTGTTTGCTCTTGGCATCTCTCCTTGTGTTAAAGAGCATATGAAGGGTTTATAAGAGTGGGAAAGGTTAATAAGAGAATGGGAAAGGTTTATAGGAGTGTGGGAAGGGTTTATAAAGCCTTAAAATGTATATAAATAATAAAATATAACACTGCTACTCTGTGGATTTTCAACGACTGCAGAGGTCTCTGGAATGTAAGTCCCACGATAGGTGAGGGATCACTGTAACCCTCTTTCCCAGCTGACGGCTTGTATCTAGATGTCCCCCAAGAGCTTCATGTGCTCCTCGGCTGGGATTTTGGGAAGGTGATTAAAACATGGGGGCAGTATAGCTGACTTACTACCAGGACATGGGGTTGTGATCTGAAAGGTTGTATTTCTTTCTCTAGCTTCTGACAGCTCCCTTTAGGCTCTGCTTCCTGTCTCCCATGACATGAGTGACCCTACAGTGCCCCTCTGCCATGCCATCCTGCCTTGGAAGTAGCCAACCACAGTGGTACGTTGGTTCATAAATGCTTTTGTTTGTGAAACAATTTGGTTCATAACAGACATAGGGCAAAATTTTGCATTGGGTGATGAACATTATCGTGACTATTTTTCCCACATGGACATCTTTTTCAGAATCATGAACAAATTACTGAGGTACCACTATATATTCTAAAAATATAAGCCAGAATAAGTCTGTCCTCTTTTAAATTGTAGGTGTTAGGTATTTTGTCCCTGTGGTGAGGAAAGTAACTAAGATGCCAACTGAAACCTCAAGACCCTGATCTTTACTGTCTGCATTCTCACCAGTATTCTGGTCTTCTGAGCTCTGACCAGAACTGCCCATCAATCTCAGTGTATAACATTCTCGGACTTTCCTAGCTAGTGTCTTCAGACCTTCCCAAAGTACTTCAAACTAGCTCCAAAGGCTTCTGGAACCACATGTTTACAGCATGAACCACCACTGTACTTCTGAACCACATAGCTACAGCAATGACATCACTTCTCTCATCTCAATTTTTTTTTTTTTTTCAGTGCCAAGAATTAAACCCAGGGCCTTGCACTTGGCAGGCAGGCACTGAACACTGAGCTGCATCCCTGGCCCTCGTCCTAATTTTCTACATTAGCTGTCCATTGCTGGGACAATATCCAATACCCACAATTTGAAAGAGGGAAGGCTCAGTCTGGCTTATGATTTCAGGGCAGTCGGTCCATGGTTGGCTGGCTCCAAGGCAGAAACATCTTGGTAGAAGGGTGTGGGGGAAGGGAGATGCTTAGTTCATGGAGGCTAGAAAGCAGAGCAGAGGAACAGTGACAGGAGGGGGTGATGGACTGGGGACCAGACATAGACCCCAAGGTCATGCCTGTATGACCCACCCAAACTCACCCAAAAGTGTGCTTTACTAATCCCCTATGCAAATCTCAAGGCAGTCAGGTTCACACACTTAACCTTAACCACCACATTGTCTTACTGTTACAGTCTGTTCCTGCAATCAGGGTTTTTGTTTTGTTACTGTGGATTGAAACCAGGGCCTTTGCACTGTGCTATATCCCCAACCCTTTCTTCCCTGCCCTCCATTTTGAGATAGGGTCTTGTTGTGCAGTTCAGGTTGGCCTTGAGCCAGGCCCAGGCTGGGCTCAAGCTTGCAGCAGTCCTCCTGCCACAGCTTCCCCAGTGATGGGATTACAGATGTATGCCACTATACCTGCCCCCTAGCCTTTTTTTTTATTTAGAGACAGTCTTACTCCCTGAGCACTGGAACTTGTCATCTTTGTGCCTCAGCTTCCCAGAATGCTGAGATTATAAGTGTGCATCACAGTGCCTGACCCCACAAATCAGTGTTGTTAGACTCTTGTAGGTAACCAGAGGCAGGGAGGATCAGTGAGACCTGCTGCATCTGATAAGCCTGGTGGGGGAAGTGAAGTTGGAAAGTTGTTGCCTGAGAGTTGAAACTGCATGCTGGTTGTGGTGGTGCATGTCTGTAATCCTAGCACTCTGGAGGCTGAGGCAGGAGGATCTTTGTGAGTTCGAGATCACCCTAGGCTACAAAGTTAGCTCAAGGCCAGCCTGAATTACATAACGAGACCCTGTCTCAAAAAGACCAAAAAAAAAAAAAAAAATTCGAATTGCAGGATGGGATAACTTAGTACCTGTTGGTCACTTTGCAAATCTCCCTCCCCTTGCAAGGCCATAAAGGCCTGATAAGCACTTCTAGGAAAAACTAGTAAGGAGCTTTTTCAGAGGCTGTTCAGAGAGTTGGAATCATAGGGCTCTATCCTGAGGGCTCTTTGCATTTCCTTTTGGAAGCAAAAGTAGCGTCCAGAGGAGATAGCTACCGGAACTCATTTTCTAGTTCACTTTGTGTTTGGCAGGTTTTCTGGGTAAAGCTTAACCCTTTTCTCCAGGGATGCAGTGGGCCAGAGGGCTGTTAGGGATAATCTCAAGGGCGGACCCTTGGGGTAGTACGGTACCAGATGGTGAGCAGAAGGCATGTTGGGAGCCTCATGCCCTGGGAACAATGAAGAGAGCTTCACTTGAGCCTCTGAGGACTTTTTTTTGAGACTGGGTCTCACTATGTAGTTCAGGCTGGCCCTGAACTCACTATGTAGCCCAGGGTGGGTTCGAACTCTTGGCAATCCTGCCACAGCCTACCAAATGCTGGGATTACAGGCGTGCGCTACCACACCTGGCCTGTGTGGACTTTTTCTGTGGTGGGAATTGAACCTAGTGGCTTGTATGTGCTGGTCACATTTACCGCTGAGTTTAGCCTTTACCGCTGAGTTACACCCCCAGCCTGTGCAGCCTTGGGAAATGTGGCTTAGCTCGACACGTGCTTCCATGTGCAGGCTGGATGTAGGAAAAACGCGAGTACAAGCCGGTTTTCCATGTATTGTATATTTTAAAAAATCACAGATTTAAGTTGGCTCAAGCTGTTGAGTGTTCCTGGGGAAGATGCCTCAGTGCTTCTCCAGGTCGGACACCAAGTAGGGCTGGCTGTCCCTCAGAGCCTGGAGGAGCAGGTCCTTGCAGTTCAGGTCCCAGGCTGCAGTAAAGCTGTAGAGCGTCCTCATCCTTTCCGGGTTGGTAGCCTGTGCCCGCACTTGCTGGTACTGCTCGTCGGTCAGGACAGCGCCGTACAGGGCGTCCAGCACCCTGTTGACTTCTGTAACTCGAGAGATGAGTGCCGCCCGGTGCCGGTCCACAAAGTGTGCTGGGGGAGAGCGAGAAGAGGTGAGCCGGCACCTAGGGTGGGTGCTGGGCCTGCCCCTGCCGAACACTGCTATCCTAAGCACTTCCCAGGACAACCCTGAGGAGTGGGACTGGGGCGGGGGGCCTGAGTGTGAGCAGGTGGTGGGGTCGGCCCGGCCTGGCTCTGGGACGGCAGGCTGCGCAGGTGCGGGTAGGTGAGGCTGGGGAGGGGCTCACCTGGCTGGGCTGCCCTCCGAGGAGGGCCCTTGATTGCAGCTGGGGCGGCTCCAGGACCTGCAAAGAGGTGAGTCAGGCAGTCATTCCCCGTTCCTCTTCTGCTCCATCTACAGCCTTTGGGGCTGGGTACCCTTTTGCTGGGGATGCCAAGTTCAGGCCGACAGGGAAGCTCCGTTTTTCAACCAAGAAGCATACCTCACCCCCTGCACAGCCTTTGTAGGGGCATGGAACCGGGCTCTTCACGAGAAGCTACGTCCCCAGTCTTTTTTTTTTTTTTTTTTAATTTAAATTGTTTATTTCGAGACAGGGTCTTGCTAAGTCGCACAGTTGCCCAGGTTGCGCTTGGAACTTGCGAGGCCCACGGGGGCCCCGCCCCGCCTCCCATCCCGGGGAAACAGAAAGTAGAGGAACCCTAGGGGCAAGCGCCGGTGTTTGCTGAGTGGGAGACGCTGGGGCCCGAGCGGGGATCCGGGGGAGCTCACCACTGCGCCTGCCCTCTCGCAGCTGCCCGGCCAACTCCTGCATCCCCATGTCGTAGAGCACGCTGGCCGTGAGCTCGGCGCCGTACCCCTCCAGATAGAAGCTCACGAGCTTGTCGCTGAGATCTATGGCGTCCATGGGAAGCAGCGTCCCTCGCGGGATGCGCCCGTAGCCGTCGCGAAGCGGCACAGACAGCAGCTTCAGCTTGAACTTCTTGAGCTCCTCGGGGGTCAGGTTTTCCAGCGCCTCCAGGATGGCGTCGCGCGCGCCCTGCATGGTGCCGAGGTCTCAGGCCGCCGCCCGCCTCTCCTTTCGGCAGCCCTTGGGGATCAGGAAGTCGGCTGCGGGGCGGGACCGGGTCTCCCCGCTCCCCCGCCCTCCCCTCCGCCCCAGCCTGCTGCGCTGGGCAGAGGCTCTCAGGACTGTCCAGAAGCCTGACTGCGCGCTGAGCATCCCGGGGTCTCCGGCTCCGCTGGCCTCTAAGGAGCGCAGGGAGTGGCACAGAGGGGCTCCGGGGGAGCCTCAGCCTCCCAGGGCGGAAACCTGCGCTTGCCCGCGTTGTTTGCTCGAATGCAGAGGCTTAGAGTCTGGGAACTCTAGAGCCCTGACATCTCCACTTGTCCTTGCACCTCAGCTCGTAGAATCATAACAGCCACAACCCTGAAGTTTCAAATTCCGCACACTGGGGAGAAACGAGGTTAAAAAAGGGTAGAGTGTAACTGCCAGCTTTGCTTCTGAGACCTCAGTTTCGTTATCGGTGAACCCCATGCCATGCATAAACATCTGTTCTGCTGCCACCTCCTGGCCGGTGCTTTGGGGACCGGCGGAGGAGCCCCCCCGCCCCAGCCTGCCTCCAAGCAGAGGCCTCCGTGGGCACCAGGAAGCGGCAGCTGGTCAGAAGCTGCTGCCTCCCAAGACCTTGCCAGGTGGGTTCTGGGGAGGCCAGGAAATGGAAGTTACACAGGCAGGGCCCGGGCCCTGAATAAATAAGCAAGGTCAGGGCTTGACCTACAGAGAGCCCACATAGTTAACCTCCAATCAGGGCCTAATGGAATGCACAGGGCAAAGAACAACCTCTAACAATCTAAACAATCTAACAATCCCTAAACAATCTTTCTTTCCCTAAACGCCTTAGAGAAATTAAAATGCAAACAAGCCAGCCTGCTTTCCAGACATCAAAGGCCTGGCAACAACTAGTGGCATCCTTGCCTCGAGATCACTTATAAAAGCCCATGAACTTTATTTTATTTTTGGTACTGGGAATCAAACTCAGGACCTTGTGCTTGCCAAGCAAGGCACTGTGC
>NW_004955493.1:8056496-8059938 GCF_000276665.1 Chinchilla lanigera
TCCTTCCTTCCTTCCTTCCTTCCTTCCTTCCTTCCTTCTGTTATCTTTCTTTTTCTTTTTTTGAGATAGGGTCTCCAAGTCTTTGTTTGCTATTCCCTCAACCTTACCATATTGTCCATCTTGCTTGACAAATACTTAAGTGTCTCTGCTACCTCTGCAAAGCTGAGAGTCCTTCCCAACCTAACTCATAGCCGTTGCTACTTATTTTAGTTCTCACAGCAGTGTGTGTGTGTGTGTGGGGGGGTACTGGGATTGAACCCAGGGCCTCATGTGCTAGAGAAGTGCTGCAGCACTGAGCTACATATCCATCTCAGAGCCATCTTTTTTTGGCAGTGGAATGGGTGGAATCCAGGGCTTGCTCATGCTAGGCAAGAGCTTTCCCACTGACTGGTACATCATGTACCCAGCCCTCACAGTAATTGTAACTAGTGCCTGGCATTCGTTTAGCACCATCCTGCCAATCTATAATAATTGTCGCCTGACCAGATCATTGTTATATCCTCAAGCATCCAAAATAGCGGTCAGCATGTAGAAGGTGCTCAGTAAGTGTTTCTGGATTGAAGTATACATGAATGGCATACTTCTGTGGCTCAAGGGAGGATCCCAGTAACTGGATGGTGTGCCTTTGTCTTGGTTATTTTTTTTTGTTGTTGTTGAGACAAAACACCCAATGCCTAAAATGAAGGAAGGAAAGGTTTATTTAGCTTATAGTTTGTGGAAGTTTTAGTCTATATTTGGCTGGATCTGGGGCAGAGTGGCACATGGCAGAGGGCAAACATTTATGGTGGCAGAACAGAGCAAAGCAACAAGACCAAAGGGGGGAATGGCAGCCGAACAGCAATGCAGCCAGAGCAAAAGGGAGGAATGGCGGCAAGCAGCTTTTTTTCCTCCCTTACATTGTAAACAAGCTACCCACACCTAAGGGGCGTGTAGCTCTCACATAATCTCTATGTCCTCCTCTTTTATAGACCCAGGATGTATATAAAGTAAGCACCCTGGCTTCCTGCTGAGTCACTTAGCCAAACCTATAGACTCCCCAAGGTGACACAACGTATCAACCATAACACTCTACCCCTTGTCAACTTGGCAACCAGATATATTTTTTTAAACCAGTTTTTAGGTATAAAGACATTATATTTTATTAGAACCATAACATTTTACCCCCTAAAGACTCATGTACATCCCCTTATGTAAAAGGCATTTAGTCATCTGTAAGAGTTGTCAAAGTCTTAACAGTTGAAGCATTGCTGAAGAGTCTAAGTCTCAAGTCTCCTAGATGTAAGGCAAACTCTTAGCTGTGACCCCCTGTAAAAATGAAAAGTTAAACACTTTTAACATTTAATGGCGCAAAATAAGCAGTATCATTATAAAAGGTGCAAATGGGGATATAGAGCATTGGGACCAAAGCAAATCTAAAATCTAGCAGGGCTAATATTATGTCCTGTAATTTTATATGTAGCATCTGAAGCATCTTGTGGCACATTGTGAGCTCTAAAGGGTTTGTATGAGTCCATCCCTATGGCACTTTTAGTGGTTACAGCTTTTATGGGTTTTTTTTTAGGCCTGCTTTGCTCTCTCCTTGCAGCTTTTTTTAGATGATCTATGGTCCTGGCTTTTTTAAACTTTGGAGGTCTCTAGTGCACCTTTTGCTTTACACTCACAGCCTCACACACTGCCTCCTCAGGGGCACACTGCCCGGCCTCCCAGGCCTTTTGAAATCTGGGTGGAAGCCTTTTTATCCTCAGAACTCTTGTATTTTTTATGCACCTAAAGCCAGGGCCACAGGGATGATGTCAAGGTCTGTTGTCACCTGGAGCAGTAGCCAATTTTTTTTTTTCTTGGCCACAGGGGTCGAGTGCCTGGATCGCTGGGCACTGTGAATCCAATTTTGAGGAACAAATTTTTTATGCTGCCGCCATTTTGGAACCTGGTGTGGCCGCTGCCGCCATTTTGGAACATGGCGCTCAGCAGTTTTTTTTTGTTTTTTTTTTTTTTTTTTGGGGGGCGCGGGGGGGGGAGGTGGTGGTTTGGTTTTTCTCCGGTACCGGGAACCGAACTCACGACCTTGCGCTTGCCAGGCAGGCGCTTTTAGCCGCTGAGCTAAATCCCCAGCACCTCCCCCCTTTTTTTAAGCAATGGAGATCTCCTCAGCTGTACCTTTGCAGTCTACAGCTTTATTGGAACTTTTTTTTTTGGCCAAACTCACAACATTTTAAATCATCTTGTTGGGCTCTTTGTTTTTGATTTTTAATATAAATCTTGCTAAAAGCCCCCAACAATAGCCATGCCACTTTTTTAACGTCTGTCTTGAAATTTTTTTTGCTAGATTAACCAGTCTATTGCCACCCTTAATCTCAGTCTTAGGCAAAGTCTCTGGACACGAGCAAAATGTAGACAAACTTTTTGCCAAGCCATAACACACACTGTCTGGAGTCTAACAACCAATGAAGTCTTTTTTTCCAGCAGAAACCTCTTGAACCTGGTCTTTACCTGCAGGATTTTTATCAGCCTTTTGGTCTTTGGAACTCTGACCAGAATCTCCCAGACAGAACAGCCAAAGGTGTTCTAGCACTTTTTTTTAAGGTGACATTTCTGAACCTTTTTGAACATTTTTTATAAGCCATTTTTAAAGGCTCTTGAACCACATGGTCAAGTATAGTCACAGCAATAACCCCACGCCTGGTACCAAATTTTGTATTGGTTATTTTTTTGTTGTTGCTGAGACAAAACACCCAATGCCTAAAATGAAGGAAGGAAAGGTTTATTTAGCTTATAGTTTGTGGAGGTTTTAGTCTATATTTGGCTGGATCTGGGGTAGAGTGGCACATGGCAGAGGGCAAACGTTTGTGGTGGCAGAACAGAGCAAAGCAACAAGACCAAAGGGGGGAATGGCAGCCGAACAGCAAACAGCCAGAGCAAAAGGGAGGAATGGCGGCAAGCAGCTTTTTTCCCCCCCTTACATTGTAAACAAGCTACTCCCACCTAAGGGGCGTGTAGCTCTCACATAATCTCTATGTCCTCCTCTTTTATAGACCCAGGATGTATATAAACTAAGCACCCTGGCTTCCTGCTGAGTCACTTAGCCAAACCTGTAGACTCCCCAAGTTGACACAACGTATCAACCATAACAGCCTTCTATACACCTTTTCTGTTATTGTTGTTTTTTTTGTTTAATGGTTTTTTTTTATTGTTTTTTTTTTTTTTTTGGTACTGGGAATTGAACTCATGACCTCATACTTGCCAGGCAGGCACTTGTGCCTCTGAGCTACATCCCTGGCTTCTTGTTGTTTTTGAGACAGGGTCTCACTTGTAGTTCAGGCTGGCCTTGAACTCTTTATGTAGGCCAGGCTGATCTCAAACTCACAGCAGTCCTCCTGCCTCAGTCTCCCTAGCGCTGAGATTACAGGTGAGCACCACCACACCTGGCCAGAGAGCAGATCTT
>NW_004955493.1:8060594-8064784 GCF_000276665.1 Chinchilla lanigera
CTTGAGGTCACTTTGTAGCCCAGGCTGGTCTCAAACCCACAATGATCCTCCTGCCTCAGCCTCCTGAGTGCTGGGATTACAGGCATGTGCCACCACGCCCAACCATCAACATATTATTAATAACTCTCAATTCTCAACTCTAAGTTAAACTGAACTTTGACCTAAACAAGCATTTCCATAAATCAGTATACTTAGCTACTTTTCTCAAAAATATTTCCATTCTGAAATAACTTTTTATGAGATACAATAGTTGCATATTTTATTCCTAACAGAACTCATGCTGTACTTTTTCTTCTCAAAATATATTTGATATATTCTGTGCAAAATGTGAAGTTCTGTATAGGTATGTACTTTATTTTTGAAAAAGTTTATAAAATATAATTCCTAGAAACAACTTCAACATTAGACAATAGAGGAAGAAGAAACATATTTGACAAAGCCTAATTTTTCTTTTTTTTTTTTTTGAGACAGGGTCTTGCTGTGGAGTTCAGACTGATCTTGAGCTCACTTTGTAGCTGAGGCTGGTCTCAAATTTGCAACGATCCTCCTGCCTCAGCCTCCCAACTGCTGGGCTTACAGGCGTGCACCACCACGCCTGGCTCTACAAAGTCTAATTTTTCACAAGAGGAACTAAGAATACTCTTAAAGCTTGAGGAATACGTTCCTTGAAAACTCTCAGAATGCACTTTGGTCCTTATTAAACACATCAGAACAGAGGCTGTTAAACAAGGCGCTTCCTGTTGCCTTGGCATAAGATGCTATTAACCTCCTTCTATTTGTACCCTGTTTTTTTTTTTTTTGTGGTTTTTCTCCGGTACCGGGAACCGAACTCACGACCTTGCGCTTGCCAGGCAGGCGCTTTTGCCGCTGAGCTAAATCCCCAGCCCTTCCTCCTTCTATTTGTACAACGCTCCAGAACTTATAAAGCATATTCAGAAGATATGGAATACGGGAAGAACTTGAAGGAACGCAGACCCCATGAGATTTGATTGCCAAACTCTATCTCCCAGCTGTGTGACTTAGGGAAGCCACAGCCGCTCCCAGGGCTTGGGTCCCATGTGGATGATGTGCTCCCGCACCCACAGGGAAGGCAGCGCTCTGAGGAGAGAGTGGCTTGTCAGGGGTGCCTCTGGGAGGGAGAGGCCAAGCCTGCTGCTTCTGATTCTGATACGGTGGGAATGGTAGCCTTGGACTTTGTGGGAGGCCGTAGCACTCCCTTCTCCTTTGACCCCTTCATTCTGGACGAGGTACTCAGAGCTCTGAGCCTTGGCCGAACCTTCAGGTCTCAGCTCAAGCTCACCCTTGCCCCGCTGGACAAGAGCCAGGGTTGCTATGGAGATAAGATGCCTCTTGTCACCCCCAACCCCCAACAAAGTAACTCTGATCGCTGGGGCCAGGTGGCTCCGGCTGGGGCCAGAAGGACCGCACTGCAGGGCGTCCTCTGCCGCGTAGATACGTGGGTTCACGTTTGTTTCCTTGGCATTGACTAGATCAAAGGAGGCCGCTTTGGTGAGAAGGAAAAGTGACTTTTCCAAGGCTGGCTCTGAGGAGACGGAGGGGCCCACTTGCCTCAAATCACCACCTCCACTTGCACAGGAGCGTAGGAGCTTTCAGTAGGGAGCAGAGGGGAGGGGCAAGGAGCCACAGCGCGGGTCTCCGTACCTGCTTTAACACTTCTAGCCACCTTCAGCTCACTCTCCTCTCGGGGAAAGGAAACTGGACTTCAGCCTCCTGGGCCAGCATCTGCCTGTCCTATCACTTCTAGGCTGGGGAGAGGAAGTGTTGGTTGTGTGAACAGCAGGAGGAAGTCTGGAGGTTGTTTATCTCTAAAAGAAAAAAATCTAACTTTGCAGGACTAGTTCTAATCCGCAGCCTTGCGTTAGTCCTGCCCTCAACCCTGAGGGCTCCTGGTGCCACATCACCTTGATGGCTTCTAACGTCGGACTGGAGTGCACATTTTATCACTACAGTGGGAACACAAACAAGACAAAGCCAGACGCTTTTCTGAAAAGAAAGCAATGCTGAAAAAGTATCACTAAAAGTCAGATACAGACAAAAGCTAAAGTCAGAAGATGTCTGACAGCTACACCTACTAGAAGGGTTTTTGCTGTAGGCGGCCAGGCATAAGAATTCTTATTTATTTATTTTGGTGTCCGGAATTGAACTTAGGACCTTGTGCTTGCCAAGCAAGGCTATATCTTCAGGCTGAGAGCTCTCTTTTATAAACTCTGCAGCTCTGCTTACTTTGGTAGTGTTGATACACGGCTAACTCTGAAGTCTCCAAATATATTATTTTCCTTTCTGAAGGCATTGCCAAGTAACCGTCTGCAGTCTGTCCGTGGTGCCGAGGTAGCCTTCCCTAGCGATGGTCAGTTCAGCGCATGCTCCACGTGGGAGAGGATGTGACGGTTGGTTGGGGTCAGCATCACGATGTATGAGATAGTTTAGCTATTTAGCGTATAAATGGGCAGCAATCAAGGGACAGGGCCTAAGACGGAGTCTGGCTGTTCAGCCTGATGAAGAAAACAGCGAGACACAGAGTTAAGGGTTGACTCAAGCTGTATGGATCACTAAGCTCAGGAATGCGGGAAACAAACATGGAGACGAGACCGCTGAACTGACCCCCTCCTCCCTTTTACTTTGTTCTCCCCCATAACAGCAACATTCCTGACTGGCCAACGAATGCATGATCCGTGCATGGCTACTGGGTGCCCTGTTGCTTTCTAGGTCATCTCTGAGCACGGACAGTCCATCCCTAAATGGTACAGGCACCTTGGCCTGTTATGGCCAGAGACCTGGCCGCCTAGACACAAAAGAGCCTAGACAAAAAGCTCAGTTGGCAACCCTTATTGGGACCCTGTAGTGGATTGATAACTGTGGTCAACTTGTAACCCCCAGCTGAACTGAGTCAGCGTGGTGCTGGGTGTGGGAGGCCCACCTGGGGACTGTTGCCAGCAGCAGAAGAGGCAGACCTGGGGAAGGAGAAGGAGGCTGTTGGGAGCAGACAGAGAGGCTGTTGGGAGGTGGTAAAAGCTGTGAGGAGCTGTTGGTTGTTGGAGGAGCTCGTCATGCTGGCTTTCCTGATGAACTTGGCTGTTCTCATCCTCCGAGGAGCTCGGGACCTCGTTGGCACTGAGAATGGCTTTGGTGCACTTTGGGGAGCTCTGGTCCTCACTTTGAGCATGGCTTCCTGGCTCTGGAGGGAAAGATGGTGCACTGCCGGTCTCCTGGAGAAGCTTGCTGCGTTGGCTTCCCTGATGGGAACTCGGCCATCTTAATCATCGGAGGAGCTCCGGACCTCACTTGCTGAGGATGGCTGTGGGACCTTTTGGGGGAGCTCTGGTTCTTGCTTTGAGCATCGCTTCCTGGCACCAGTGCAGATCCCTCAGCCCACTAGCATAGATCCTTCATCCCGCTAACATAGACTTCCTAGATTCCACCATGACCTTTGGGCCTTCCCAGCACAGATCCATGAAACAGGCCTGCATGAGATATTGTCGTGGGCTCTGGGCCTCTAGGTGGACTCGTGGGAGGCATTGTTATGGGCTCTAGGTCTTCGGCTGGACTCATGCAGGACATTGTCATGGGATCCAGGCCCTCAGCTGAATTCCTTGGTCTTAGTGTGTGGACAGATTTCCTGCACTCTCTTATATATCATTCTTTGGGTGACTATTATAAATAATCATATAAAGTATGTGTCCTATATTATATTGTTCTCCTTGCAAAAATATCCCCCAAACCAACACAGACCCCTCCTGACTACTGGGAGCTTTCTCCTGCTCTGATATTTTCAGTAAACTCTCCTCTTTCTTTCTTCTTTGTCCAAAGTTTCATTGTTTGACTTCATGAGATACTGACCTGGTTTGGATGGTAACAATAAATTTTTTTTTTCTCTCCCAAATTTGAGCAATGTCAAAGATTTGGAAAGCCTGACTCTTAGGCTGAGTTTGTTTAATGCTCACTGTCATATGTAATTCTGCCTATTTTGTAGTCAGCACCCTAAAATATTAGAACTTTGACAAATAGTTAACAAACCAATAGGAGCAAAGAAAATCCAGTCTACAGAGTAGATGTGGCCTGGGAAACATAGCGACCAAATTAATTAAAGAAAGACAATATTTCTGTAAAGCAAGCTTAGTTCTGCCAGAGAGGTACATCAAGCAAATACTTGAGCCAATATAAGTTACCAG
>NW_004955493.1:8065467-8080432 GCF_000276665.1 Chinchilla lanigera
ATAGCATATTAAAGTAACAATCATGACTGACTGTGTTATACCAGAACAATTACATTTTTATTTTCCTTATTTATTTGTTTGGGTTTTTTTGTTTGTTTGTTTGAGACAAGGTCTTGCTATGTAGTTCAGGTTGGCCTTGAACTCACTATGTAGCCCAGACTGGCCTCAGACTCATGGAGATTCCCCTGTCTCAGCCTCCTGGGTGTTAGGGCTATAGGCATGTGCCACCACTCCTAGCTGAATTACATTTGAGAAATAAGACAAATCATAAAATAGTTGTATTTGTAACTAGAATTTTTTTTTTGAGACAAGATATCTTTATGTAGTTCAGGCTGGCCTTGAACTTGCTATATGACTTAGGCTGGCCTTGACCATGCGGCAGTCCTTTTGCCACCACATCTGGCTTGTAACCAGAATTTTAAAACAAATTTTTAAACAGATATCTAAGAGTTGGACATGACGGTCCATGCCTGTAATCCCAGCACGCAGGAGGTTGGGGCAGGAGGATTGCTGTGAGTTCAAGGCTCACCTGGGCATATGGTTCATCTTTTTTGTCTTGCTTGTGCGCTGCGGCCTCCATGACAAATGTAGTTTCCAGTTTATTTGCAAAGTTTTTCTCACCCTTTGAGTGATTTCAGAAACAAATAATAGCTCTTGGTCACTTGGAATAGAGTTTAGCAATCTAAACCTGGGAATAGCTGGGCTTGGTGGCTCGTGCCTGTAATCCTAACACTAGGGAGGATGAGGCAGGAGGATTGTTGTGAGTTTGAGGCCAGTCTGGGCTACAAAGTGAGCTCAAGGCCAGCCTGTACTGCACAGAAAGACCCTGTCTCAAAAAGACAAAAAACCCTCAAACAAACAAACAAACAAAACAAAAACAAACAAAAAACCTGGGAATAGTTCTTTAATGAGAAATTTAATTACTTCTATTGCTTTCTCAGTTCTAATAGGGTATGTCTCTACCCACCCAGAGAAAAGATCTACAAATACTAATAAAAATTTAAAATGACCTGTTGTTTTGGGCATTTGAATGAAGTCCATTTGCTAGACTTCAAAGGGGGACACTCTTTTATATCGCACTCTTCTCTGAGATGGATTACATTGAGTTTTAGGATAATTTTTAGCACATAAATGGCATCCTTGGGTAATCCTTTCAATGATCCTTTTAAGGTGTGGCCCTTTTAGATAAGGCAGTATTAAGTCTGCCAGTGTATCCTGGCCATAATGTGTCTCTTCACTTGGATATTTTAAAATTGGGTACCATTGCTGGGCATGGTGGTACACACATGGAATCCCAGCACTTGGGAGGCTGACGCAGAAGGATCGCTGCAAGTTTGAGACCAGCCTGGACTACAAAATGAGCTCAAGGCCATCCTGAACTGCATAGCAAGACCCTGTCTCCAAAATGACAAAAAAAAAAAAAAATTTGGTACCAGGGCTTCAGGAAGTAAGATTACCGTGTAGGCATTCTAAAGTTTCTATAGCAAGTTTGAGTCTACCTTAGTGAAACCCCATTCCTGAGCTTGTTCCTGATCTCATTCTGTTTAACAAAGCTTGCACTGGATAGGTCCAAGCCCGGTAGCAAACCCCAGTGAGCTGTCTCTCTAGAAGCTTGTTCCACAGCTCTGTCAGCCTTCCTTTCCCTTTTGCCTTATAGAAGTTTGCCTTTTGGTGCCCTGGGCATCATGGCCACTTGAGTTGGGAAGTGACCGCTTTGAGCAGAGCCAGTATTTCCATTGGATATTTGATGTCTTTGTTTCCTGAAGAACATAAAAGCATACTGGGAATCGGTATAGCTGTTTACTGATTTTCTTTGTGCCATCTGTAAGGCCCGAGTGAGTACAGTTGACTCTGCCCTGTGGGCAAGGTATGGGCTTTGATTATCTTGTCCAGTGTTGCCATGGTATCCAAGCTCGGTGTCTTCCTTCTATGAAGCTACTCCCATCCACGTGCAGTTCCTAACCATAGGCTGCCAGTGGTTGATCTGACAGGTCTGGACTTCTGGAATAAACTGTGTTGAGAATTTCAAAGCAATCATGTTCCAAGTCAGAGTTAGTTTCCCTGGTTGGCTTGATTTTGGGCGGTGGTAGTTTACAAGAGAACATTTGGGTTATCTAATAGAACGGCCTGCTTGTTGACCATCCACCCTGCTGTCAACCAATATCCTTTTTGCTCTGACAAAACCAACACTTCGTGAGGTACAAACACCATTACAGACTGTCCCAAGGTGAGATCTGTTGCAGCTGCTCTAAGGCGGGGTAGCCATCCTTTTCCTGTCTATTCCAATTGTTTACAGAAATAAGCTACAGGTTGGGGAGGTTCCCCAAGCATCTGAATGAATACTCCTAGCCCCATGCCTGGCCTGTCATAGATGTACAACCTAAAGGGCTTCTGAGGGTTAGGCAACCCCAGGGCTGGTACTGAGGTTAATGGACCCCCAAGTTACTTTCACCCAACTTGGCACTGCTCAGTGACCCAAGGACAGGTCTAAATGACTATTCTGTTGGCTCAAATGCTGGGATCAGGAGATCCCTGGAGGGGACTTTCCAGTGTGAAATCAGGCAGAGCCTGTCTGCTCTTCATACAATCTTCTACTTTCCACCAACAAAAGTGTTTGTAGGCAGCTGATGTCACCAATGGGAAAGAAGGGAATATTCCCAGGGTATAAATGTGTCTCTGGTAGCTGCAGGAACGTCCCTGGCTTACCAAGTGTGGATTAGCTAGTCACAAGCAGTCAGTGCCTTTTCCCAAGTGCCTGCTACCTCCCCAGTAGAAGTGGGAGATCCGAAATGCTCGGGAGCCAGGAATTCTCTCCAGGCTGGCTTGCCAAAACTGTTACCTGCCACTTAGATTCATTTGCTCAGGTTCATCTGCTTGCTGCTGACCAAATCAAAGGAGGCCAATTACATTGGTGAAAAGGAAGCATGCTTTATTTAAAGCCAGCTCCGTGGAGGTAGAGGGGCCCATTTGCCTCAAACCACCATTTCCCCATAAGGGCTGTTTATAGTAAGGAACTGAGGGATTGTTAAGGCCCAAGTGAGTTACAGTTCTGAAGTGCTTGGAGCAGGCCTGGCACGTAAATCTCTGAGCCTCTGTTTTCCAGTCTGTGAGACAGGGATGATGTTAGTGACCTTAGAGTGTTGTAAGGAGGATTCATCAGAATAATAAGCAATAATAATTATTACAGTATGAATAATCAATATTTATTGAAAATTTTCTGTGGGCCTGGTGCTCTTTTGAAAGCTTTACAGGCTGGGCATGGTGGCGCACCCCTATTAATCCCAGCACTCAGGAGGCTGAGGCAGGAGGATCCTTGCAAGTTCAAGACCAGCCTGGGCTACAAAGTGAGCTCAAGGCCAGCCTGAACTGCATAGCGAGACTCTGTCTCAAAAAGACCTAAAAAAAAAGAAAAAGAAAAAGCTTTACAGGAATTAAGTTGTTACGCTTGCTTTGGCAGCACCTATACTAAAATGGGAATGATACAAAGATTAGCATGGCCCCTTCGCAAAAATGACACACAAATTCGCAAAGCGTTCTATATTTTTTGAAAAAAAAAAAAAAGAAAAAAAAAAAAAGAATTAAGTTGTTGAATCTTCATAGCAATGCATAGATCTTGATGATAATCTTTACATGATCCCCACTTTACAGATGAGAAAATCAGGCTTGGTGAGGGCTCGTCTCTTGGACCTGCATCTAAAATCAGGCTTGGTGACTTGCCAAGGTCACACAACAAAGAAACAGCAGAGCTAAGATCTGAACCCAGCAGAGGCAGCCCCTGCTTCGCAAGCCTGTTGAGGCCAGCATATTCTCCCTGTTTATTTATTTATATTTATATTTTTTATTTTTTATTTTCTTGGCTTTTTTGAGACAGGGTCTCACTATGCAGTTCAGGCTGGCCTTGAGCTCACTTTGTAGCCCAGGCTGGTCTCGAACTCACAGTGATCCTCCTGCCTCAGCCTCCCAAGTACTTGGATAACAGGCATGCACCACCATGCTCGGCTTATTTATATTTCTAAAGTTTAAAAAATCGATTATTTATGTACTGGGGATTGAACCCAGGACCTTTGCACTGAGCTACATCCTAAGCCCTTTTTTATTGTGAAGGAGGTTCTCCTAATTCACTGAATTGCTCAATTTGGACTTGAGCTTCTGATCCTCTGCCTCAGTTTACCACAGTGCTGGGATTACAGGCCTGTGCCACCACACCTGCCTTAACCTGTTTATTTAGCATATTATCTAGTTTAAT
The DNA here is from genome assembly GCF_000276665.1 of Chinchilla lanigera. Classification (NCBI taxonomy): domain Eukaryota; kingdom Metazoa; phylum Chordata; class Mammalia; order Rodentia; family Chinchillidae; genus Chinchilla; species Chinchilla lanigera. The sequence goes on from NW_004955493.1 coordinate 8,069,714, forward strand.
TCTCATTGTGACCCTACAAGAATGATATTACTCATTCTTGTGTTGTAGCTGAAGATGACAACGCCCAGAAAGGTGGGTGATTTTCCCAGGGGGCACTGAGCATGAGCTCATGATGTCACCCTGGTGTCTTGTTTTTTTTTGTCTTGCTTTTGCACCAGTGCTGACTGGGGGTTTCCTGTCCTCCCTCTGCATATGTTCAAAAACAAGGAGCTTTTATGGCACTTTTTGCCATGGCTGTTGGGAAGCTCTCCCCTAGCACAAACTTCAGTTTGTCTCCTTTGAGCTCCCCTGGCTTCAGGGAACCTGTAGAGCTTAGTTTTAATGTCAGTAACACTGACTCTCTCTTAGACAAAGCTTCCTGCCTTTTCTTGTCCGGCAGCCTCCTGAAGACCATTAACATCCCTTGAATGGGCCAGCGGCCATACTGGCCCATCTACAGAGAGGGACTGAATTGGCTATCACCTCCCTGTGCTGGACACCCATTCCTATGAATGATAGGACCAAATGACCAGGATCTTTGTAGGGACAGTGGTTTATAGTCAGGAAAAGCATAGATTAAGGTGCCGGGTGTGGTGGCACACCCCTGTAATCCCAGCACTCGGGAGGCTGAGGCAGGAGGATCACTGTAGTTCGAGACCAGCCTGGGCTACAAAGTGAGCTCAAGGCCAGCCTGAACTTCATAGGGAGACCCTGTCTCAAAAAGACCAAAAAAAAAAAAAAAAAAAAAGTATAGAGTAAGGGCCTCATTAGGCTTTATTAAAGAATTAGTAAAAAAATCTTACTAAAAGTGCCTTTTGTCTCTGCGGTTAGATTCAGTGGCTAATCCTGACTAAAGGAATTAAAACTTTACTGGAAGAATTCCTTGAGGACCACTTAAAAGGGCAAAGGTAAAGAAAGAGACACAAAACAAACAACCATAAAGCCAGCCAGAGAGCACAGTATAGCACAAGCGCGGGAACAGACCCAAGCCCTTTTTAGAAGGCAAAATGCAGACTCTGCGTGGCTAGGGGCAGCAAGCAGCTTTCAAGCAGCTTTGTGGTTTGAAGCACAGGTTGTGGTTTTGACACCTGCCTCTGTGCGGACAGCACTGTCCTCCTGGTCCCGGTTGCCATGCCTACCCGATTTCCCATTAGCCCACAGAACCGACACCCTAGCAACAAGCCCAATACCCAGTTAATCGGTCGACCTTGGGTGTGGGGGGTGGAGACGGGACCTCTACCCCATAAAACAGAACCGCTGCCCCAATTTGGCAGTTTCTCAGCTCTGAGCACCCCCGCTCCTCCCCCGGAGCGGCTCTGTGCTGCTTCCTGCAGTCCTTACAGTGAAGTACTTCTGCTTTGCACCGGTCTTCTCTGACTCGGGCTCCTCTTTCTATGAGAAGCCTGGCGAGGGAGAATCTGCGGACCCCTAGACCCTGGACCCACTGGACAGAGCAATAAGAATTTACAGCGAAGGAAGGGACGCTCCCTAGTGGAGAGGTTAACCAGAGGGAGAGCAGGTGGGCAAAGCATGAGGAGCCAGGAGCGCGGAAATCAGGATGACCGGCACCCCAAACCCCAACAGATACAAAGGAAATAAGGGGCGGCTACCCAACTTAGAAGAAAATTCTTATTTAGTATACAAAAATACATATATATAATACATAAATCTATAAACACATATATTTGTGTATATAAAGTATATATATATCTCACTCTAGGATCACTGTATTACTGCACTAGGTACACACACATCCCTTTATGTAATCACTGACTCTAAACTGCTTTTCTTTTTTTTTTGTCTTTTTGAGACAGGGTCTGCCTATGTAGTTCAGGCTACCCTTGATCTCACTTTGTAGTCCAGGCTGGTCTCGAACTCGCAACGATCCTCCTGCCTCAGCCTCCTGAGTGCTGGGATTACAGGTGTGCACCACCACGCTCGGCTCTGCTTTTTTTCTTTTTATAAATAAATCGTCTTCCTAAAACTCTGTCTCTCTAATTGACTATTAGTACTGACTTTTTGACCCCGCCCAGCTCCTAACCTCCCTGTGACACTTTCAGTCCCAACTTGGCAATGATGGAAATTCCAGACCGGAGCTACGTTTTTGATTTGTTTAAATTTTAACTTATATTGGTACGTATATGCAGTGCACAATGATTGTATCATGGGGTTGGTACTGGTTTTTGAGCCTAAGTGAAGGAGCTTGTGGCTGCAGACACCAACTCCAAAAATACTCTCCTCCCCACACCCTTCCTGTTATTAACCAAAGGCTAAGGCTGCACTGTCAAAACTGTCAAAGAAACTGGGTATGTTGATGCGTACCTCTAATTCTAGCACTCTGGGAGGCTGAGGAGCCCAGCCTGCCTGGGTAATTTTGCAATTTAGTGAGACCTTATCTAAAAAAAGAAAAGGGAAAGCCAGGCGTTGTGGCATACGCCTGTAATCCCAGCACTCGGGAGGCTGAGGCAGGAGGATCATGAATTCGAGCCCAGCTGGGGAATTTAGGAAGGCCTGTCTCGAAAACTAACCAGCTAAGTAACTTCTGCCCCTAACAAAACAGAAACAGGGCGGAGGGGATCTTGGGAGGAATAAGCAAAACTAGGTAAACACCGAGTGAAGCTCACAGAGAGAAACACAAAGGCCAAATGACAGGATGACTCTGTGTGTTCCTTCGTTATTAGCTGAGCACTTGTTTTGTGCCACACATTTTATCCTAACCCGGAGACAAGCGTTGAACAAAACTTATGTTCTGGTAGGAGAAGACAGACAATAAACCAACAAATAAATATATTTCATGTCAGATGGTGTGTTGGTTTGGGGAAGGCCCAAGGGTCAGTGGTGGAATCTAGAAAGTCTGTGCCAGCGGGATGAAGGATCTGTGCCAGCAGGCTGAGGGGTCTGCACTGGAGCCAGGAAGCGCCACTCAGAAGAACCAGAGTCCCCGAAAGGTGCCACAGCCATCCTCAGCAACAGTGAGGTCCCGAGCTCCTCCAATGGTGAAGACAGCCGAGCTCCCATCAGGAAAGCCAATGCAGCAAGCTTCTCCGGGAGACCGGCAGTGCACCTTCTTCCCCTCCGGAGCCAGGAAGCGATGCTCAGAGTGAGGACCAGAGCTCCCCCAAAGTGAACTGAAGCCATTCTCAGTGCCAACAAGTCCCGAGCTCCTTGGACGAAGAAAATAGCCAACTTCATCAGGAAAGTCAGCACGACAAGCTCCTCCAAAACAACCAACAGCTCCTTACAGCTTCTACCCGCTCCAACAGCTCTCTCAGCTCCCAACAGCCTCCTTCTCCATCTCCAGTTCTGCCTCTTATGCTGCTGACAACAGTCCCCAGGTGGGCCTCCCACACCCAGCACCATGCTTACTCAGATCAGCTGGGGGTTACAAGTTGACCACCAGTTGTCAATCCACTACAGATGGCGACAGATGTTTCAAAGAAAAAATAGGGAAGGCAGATCTTGGGATGACATGAGATTTAAATCCATGGAATGAACCTGGTGGTACGCATCTATAATCCCAGTACTTGGGAGGCTGAGGTAGGAGAATCACATGTGGGCAAGTTAGCAATTTAGAGAGAGCCTTTTCTAAAAATAAATAAAATAAAACTAAATTAATAAAATGAAGAGCTGAGAATGTAGTTCAGTGTGAAGGCTCTGGGTTCAATCTCCGGCACTTCGAAAACAAACAGACAAAACCCAACAAACCTCAGAGAATTACCAGGCATGGAGAGTCAGCTACAGTCCCAGTTACTTGGGAAACTGAGCAGGAGGATTGAGGGCAAAAGAGTGAGACAGTGTTTCAAAAAAAATATGGAGGACCTCGGAAAGGACCCATTGAAAATGTGATGCTAGCGGCTGGGGATTTAGCTCAGCGGCACAGCGCCTGCCTGGCAAGCTCGAGGTCGTGAGTTCGATTTCCGGTACTGGGACCCCCCCCCCAAAAAAAGAAAATGTGATGCTAGCTGGGCGTGGTGGCGCATGCCTATAATCCCAGCACTCAGGAGGCTGAGGCAGGAGGATCCTTTCGAGTTTGAGCCCAGCCTGGGCTACAAGGTGAGCTCAAGGCCAGCCTGAACTGCATAGCGAGACCCTGTCTCAGAAAGACAAAAAGAAAAAAAAAAAAAAAAAAAGAAAGAAAAAAGAAAATGTGATGCTGAGTACAGATGTGAGGCTGGAAAGGGAGGGAGTTATGCAATATCTGGGTTTGAAACTCCATCTGTCAGGCAAAGCGGGTGCAAGTGTGAAGTTCTTGTGGGACGAGGGCAAACTGGGATAAGAAACAGGTCAGGGGTCAGAGCCTGGATGAAATTCGGACTGAGACTTGAAAGATAAGCACACAGCAAGGCCTGTGCTCCCAGGCAGAACTGAGCTCTGGCTGCAGGCTCAGGATTCAGTTCGTTCATTTATGCAGCTGTCTCTCTATCATCCATCCTCCAGGCTCCCGGGCGCTGGCTCGGGGACTGTGTTAGGCGCTCGGGAGAAAATGCCCCCCTGACCTCTGGAAGAAAATCTTTCAGGCCTTGTGAGGGTGATTCTGTGAGTGTGACCCGGGCGAGCTGGGAGCTTGGGAAGCCACGGCTGACACCTGGGGAGGAGCTGCAGGCGCTGGGGAGGACCCCAGAAGGGCGGAGGAGGAAACAGGGAAGGAAGGGGGCCGCTGCCTGGTATGTGCCCTCTGTCTCCCCGCGGGCCCTGAGCGCTGACTCCAGGCGGGGCTGTGACGGAGCGGCGGACGGGCCAGGACAGGTGGCCCTGACCAGATGCCCGCCCGCTGGGCGCTCAGTGCCGGCTTCAGAGCAATTCCAGAGGCGGGGGAGGGGCTGGGCACAGCAGTTAAATATAGCTCTGGGGCCGGGCCCCACCCCAGTGGGTCTGCCTTCTGGTCAGGGTGTGCCTGCCCCCCTGCTGTCCACTGCCGTCCTCGCTCCACGCCTGCGGCCAGCCCCGCAGCTCTGATCGCATCGTTAGGCCTGACCCTGCCCGCTGGGAGTCTCTTGCGGCCTGAGACCTCTCCCCAGAGCTGTGAGTCCTGGGGGCCTGGCGGTGTGGGGGATGGGGGGCTGGGGCTCCTAGAGAGGAGAGGGAGAAGCTGGCTCCGCTGGGGGGTTCTAGAGAATTCGGGCTTGGTGCTGAGGCCTGGCCTGGGTCAGGCGTCCAGGCCTGGGGCTAAGACGGGCAGGCGCGGTGGGCGAGACTGCCTGGAACCCGGGCCTGGGTTTAGGAGCTGGAGCTCCTGGAGGGTCCTGATAGGGACGTATTTCCGATAGCATCCGAGAAAGCAGGGGACTCCCTTGAGGAAGGGGACCAGGCCCCTCTCCCCCCTCGGCCGAAACCGGGGTGTGAGGTGGGGTAGGCTGGGCTCCCCTGCGGGGCCACAGGCCCGGCGGAGCGCGGGCGCACGGCCTGCCGGCCTCGCTGAGGGCTCTGCCTCCTCCTCCAGCTCAGCATGTCCACCGCGCCCCGCCTCCTGCACCAGGAGCTGTCCTGCCCGCTGTGCCTGCAGCTGTTCGACGCGCCCGTGACCCTCGAATGTGGCCACAGTTTCTGCCGCGCCTGCCTGGGCCGCGTGGGCGGGGAGCCGGCCCCGGACGGCACGGTGCCCTGCCCCAGCTGCCAGGCACCCACGAGGCCGCAGGCGCTCAGCACCAACCTGCAGCTGGCGCGCCTGGTGGAGGGCCTGGCGCAGGTGCCGCAGGGCCACTGCGAAGAGCACCTGGACCCCCTGAGCGTCTACTGTGAGCAGGACCGCGTGCTCGTGTGCGGCGTGTGCGCCTCGCTCGGCTTCCACCGCGGCCACCGCCTGCTGCCCGCCGCCGAGGCCCACGCGCGTCTCAAGGTGCCCCTGGCCGGGCTTGGGCGGGATCGTTGGGTAGAGTGAGCCCCACGAGAGGGAGTGCTCGGATATGCGGGTGTCCAAAGGCCCCAGAAAGACGTGTCCAAAAGTATTTATTGGGCTGTGCAGGAGTAAACGACAGGTGCAGGGGCGGGCGACAGGGTCTGGAGGCACCCCGGGGCGCTTGATCCATCCCTATGCAGAAGAAGCTGTCTTTGTCCTGCTAGCGGGAGGGGCTCCCTCAGTGGCTCCTAGAGCCGGCAGAGCACCTGTCCTCAGGCCGGAGTTCCCGGTTTCAAGACGGCCCCTGCGCAGCCTCACAGCGCTCCCTGCACCAGCCCGGCAGACTCCTAGCTCACGGCAAAACCCTTTTCATAGGAGTCCACCCAGCCCAGCCCAGCCTCGCCTGTGGGGTTGGCCCCAGCATTCACAACATCATCCAGCTTTATCTGTGGACAGAGAACGGAACCTGTGGAAGGGAGCCCAGTGGCAGCAGCTGCGAGATCCAGTAGCTGCCGGGCTCCAGGGGTGGGGTGGTGAGAGGAGGGGCTGGGTCGGGAACCTTGCACAGCCTGGGAAGGGAGGCCTGCGATGCCCAGCCGGGCTAACGAGGAAGCCGCTCAGCCTCCCGGCAGATGCCCATGGCCAGAGGTGCCCGCGAGGTTTGTGCCCAAGTCCTCGCCGTGGAAGGGACCAGCTGTCAGTGAGGTCCCCCAAGAGCCTCTCCTGCGGGATGCTCTGACAGCCTTGGGGCAGCGCCCCACCCCCAGCATCAGCTTGAATCTTTTGAATTCACCCGAGGCCAGGTTCTCAGCGCCTGCCGACTGCGTCTGGCTTCTTCCTGGTGGCTCAGCCCTCCACCCTCGGGACTCTGGTCGTGCCTGGCCCGCGTAGGCGAGAGGCGGTCCAGGAGGCCGTCCCGGGGAGGAGCCGTGGTCCAACCCTGTGGCACCTGCTAGGCGGGGACTCCTCGGCACACACCGCCTGCCGGCTCTCTCAGGCTCCCCGGGGAGCAGGGGCACTGGTTTGTTGAGGTGGTACAGCTACTCCCATTCCACCGACGGGGAAACTGAGGCCAGAAGCCATGGAGTCAGGAAGGGACCCGCTGGATTCCAGGACCACACACCTGCCTGCAGACGCAGCCTTGCAGGGCTGTAGGGCTGTAGGCTGAGCTTGTATCCTGGGAACCACAAGCTAACAGGCTTCGACAGTAGGGTTCAGCCCCCAGAGTGTTTAGTGGGTCTGTACAGGACCCCTTTAGAAACCTGCCTGTCCCCAGAGGGTGTGGCTGTCCGGGGAGGCTGCCTGGGGGTGTCTGGCCGGCAGAGGCTGATGTTCTGCTTTTTAAAAATTTTTTTCTTAAATTTTTTTGTATCAGGACTTGAACTCAGGACCTTGCCCTTGGCAGGCAGGCATTTATGCCACTGAGCTATATCCCCGGCCCAAAAATGTTTTTTTTTTTTTTTTGTACCGGGAATTGAACTCAGGACCTTGCGCTTGCCAGGCAGGCACTTGTGCCACTGAGCTATATCCTGGCCCTGATGTTCTGCTTTTAAAGGGCGAGGCCCAAGAGTCGGGGAGTCTGTGTTTCTTTTTCCACATATGCTTCCCTCGCCCCTGGAAGCTGCCGTGTGTCACAGGTGCTGTATTGCCTGTCTGGCTGGGGAGCCCGAATCCTGCTTGAGTTGGTCCTCCTTGGGGCTGAGTGCCGAGGGTCAGGGAGGGGAAGAGTCGGCCCTCAGGACCAATGCCGGCCAGGGCTGGGGCTGGGGACACTGCTGGAAGAGGAGCTGGCCTTGAGTGCGAGCTCCAGACGGCAGGTTTTTTTGGGGGCGGGGCAGCAATGTGAGTTTGGGGTGGTCAGCATCTCTGTCTCTCCTCCCCGCCGCCCAGACTCAGCTCCCGCAGCAGCAGCAGCAGCTGCAGGAGGCCCGGGCACACAAGGAGAAGAGCGTGTCCGTGCTGGAGCACCAGCTGGTGGAGGTGGAGGTGAGGGGCTGCTGGGGGCGTGGGGACTGGGGGTCCCGGCTGAGGGCGTCCCACCAACTGCCTTTGCTTGCCTCCCCTTACAGGAGACGGTGCGGCGGTTCAGGGGCGCCGTTGGGGAGCAGCTGGGCAAGATGCGGCTGTTCCTGGATGCCCTGGAGGGCTCGCTGGACCGGGAGGCAGAACGCGTGCGGGGCGAGGCCGAGGCTGCCCTGCGGCGGGAGCTGGCGGGCCTGCACTCTTACCTGGAGCAGCTGCGGCAGATGGAGAAGGTGCTGGACGAGGTGGCTGACAAACCACAGACCGAATTCCTCATGGTGAGCACCGGGGTGACCCTGGGCCAACGGCTCAGGCTGCAGAGACTTCATGCCATTGTCAGGTGGAAGCTCTGAGGCCCAGAGAGGGGCAGGGATGAGGTAGGGTCACGTACTCAGGACCCGAGCCTCAGGACCATGCTCACGTTGGACACTGCACAAGGGTGCTGTACCCAAGCGGACATAGTCATACTGCAGACGGAATAGGTTTCCATGCATATCAGGACAACCTTTTAACTGAGAAATATGAGTCCCTTGGGGAGGGGATACTGATTTCTAATTCACACGAAGGGACAAGGCTTGGGGTGGCCTTGGGTCTTGGGTTTCGTTTGGCTTTTCCTGCCCCCACACTCCTGGTTGCCTGTCCCATCCAGAGAAGTGCCCAGCGTCCTTTGAGCTTGCTTCACCTCTGTTCTCTTTTTCTCTCTCTCCAGAAACACTGCCTAGTGACAAGCAGGTGAGAGCACCCTGGCTGTGCCCCTTCGCCCTGGTCTTCCAGTCACCCCAGCTAGTTGCCACCCACTCACACACACCAGGTGCCTTCATGCCTCCCTGTACTTTGCAGGAACACAGAAATAAATCAGACCCGCTTCTTATGCAGGGGCTAGGCTGGTGCTGTGACCCAGGAGTGTGTGTGTGTGCGTGTGTGCACGAGCGGCGGGGGATACAGGCATCCCTGTGTGCTCCTGCTGTGAGGCAGACAGAGGTGGACAGGAGGCTTCCCCGTGGGGAGGAGCCCTGAGCTGGTTCTGGAGGGAAGGATGGGCATTAGCTGGCTAGGGCTGGAGGAACATCAGGACAGGAGGAGAGGGAGGAGCCAGGGCAGAGAGCCCAGTGGGTGAGATGAAGCTGGCGTGGCAAACTAGGAAGGGCTGAGGCCGCGGATCTTATCCCAACAGAAGGATTTCATTTATTTTTTTAAATAAATTGTAAAGCTGGGTGTGGTGGCGCACGCCTGTAATCGCAGTACTCGGGAGGCTGAGGCAGGAGGGTTACTGAGAGTTCAGGGCCAGCCTGGGCTACATAGTGAGTTCAAGACAGATTGAACCACACAGTGAGACTCTGCCTCAAAAAGCAAAACTAAAAAACAATTATGTTATATGCATTCTGTAATTTTTTTTTCTTTTTTTTTTTTTTTGAGACAGGGTCTAGCTATGTAGTTCAGGCTGGCCGTGAACTCATGGCAAACCTCCTGCCTCAGCCTCCTAAGTGCAAATTACAAGTGTGTGCCATCATGCCTGGCTTGTTTTAAGCATGAAATGTACATTTTCCCTTCACTGGGGTTAGTATATTCACATTGTGCAGCTCAAACTGACAGTCCAGCAGAAGTTTTAAGCGAGGGTGTCCCATAGGGAGATTGTGGAACCCTCCTTCCCCCACAGCCCCGTCCTCCTGTCCTGGGGAGTACTTTCTGTTGCCCTCCCCCAACAAAGACACCTCCCTTCACCGCCCCGCCCCCAGGCTGCAGAAGATCCTGGCAGAGTCACCTCCCCCTGCCCGTCTGGACATCCAGCTGCCTGTCATTTCGGACGACTTCAAATTCCAAGTGTGGAGGAAGATGTTCCGGGCTCTGATGCCAGGTACCGAGAGGGGCTGGCCCTGGGCTTGGGTGTGGTAACTAGGGCTGCAGCAGGAGGCCCTGCCCCATGCCGAGAGACCTCGATTCCAGCTCAGGGGATCAGGAAGAAGGCTCCCCCCCCCTGCAGCCCTCTGGAAGACTTCTGGGTGCGTGGGGTTCAGGGGTGACACACGGGAAGTCGCCACTGACCTCAAGAATAATGCTGTTGGGTCTGGGGATTTAGCACAGCGGCACAGCACCTGCCTGGCAAGCGCAAGGTCGTGAGTTCGATCCCGGTACCGAAAGAAAAAAAAATAATGCTGTTGGCAGATGGGAGGCCGGGGCTTGGGCTTGAACCCCTGACCCTGTGTCACCCTCGGCCAGGCCCTGCCTCTGGACATGGAGATGATGATTCCTGCGGTCACGGGGTGGGTGGGCCTGGGCTGAGGACCCGAAGCGCTCCTGGAGCCCTGCGGGCTGGCCTGGGTCAGATACTCCGGTGTCCCCTGGCTCTGGTGTCCTATGGCTGGGGTGGTCCAGGGCCTCAGCCTTGCCCGGCAAGAGCTAGAGCACATCCGGGTGCTGCAGGACGCACAGGCCCTTACTGCCTCTGGTCAGTGCGCCGGTGGGAATGCAGACACCCTGGGTGTATTTTTTTTTTTTTTTTTTTTTTTTTTTTTTTTTTTTTTTACTCTTTTTTTTTTTTTTTTGGTCTTTTTGAGACAGGGTCTTGCTGTGCAGTTCAGGCTGGCCTTGAACTCACTTTATAGCCCAGGCTCGCCTCGAACTCGCAACGATCCTCCTGCCTCAGCCTCCCGAGTGCTGGGATTATAGGCATGCGCCACCACGCCCGGCCACCCTGGGTGTCTTGAAGAGAAACCAGACCCAGAGAGAGTGGCTGGGAGGCCAGGTGTGGTGGCGCAGACCTGTAATCCCCGCAGCCTCCGAGGCAGAGGCAGTAAGTAGCAGCCCAAGGTCGGGCGCAGCTCGGTGCCAAGGCCCGGGTTCAATCCCCAGGAGCCCCACTCCGCTCCCGCAAAGGACAGTCC
>NW_004955493.1:8081872-8087086 GCF_000276665.1 Chinchilla lanigera
GCTGTGCCGCTGCACTATCTCCCAGCCCAAATCAGAGATTTCTGATGCAGTAGGTCTGGGGCAGGTGAAAACCTGGTCACATCTAACCTGTTTCCCGGGGGCCTTCGCGCTGCCCATCACAAGTAGGGTCACACTTTTGGCACCAGGGGTCCGTTGCAGATAGAGGCACATGGCTCCATCCAACAGAAATTTAAAACAAAACAAAAAACAAGCAAACAGACAAAAATCTTAAAACTGCCAGAGCTCATGGTGGGCGACCAGCCTCCAACTTTCCTGCCTTGGCTTTGAGAATGTTCACTAAGTATATTAGATATGGAGGAAGTTCTGCAACTTGCTCAACAAGAACACTAGCCCAGGATAATGCCCTCTGGGCCCGCTGCTCTGGAGCATAGAGAGTTCCTGCTAGGGCTGCCAGAATTGGCCCCTCACCACTGACTTTCTTGGCTTTCAGCTCAGAGCCCGTCTCTTGGGCTCTGGAGGACCCCCTGAGGCCCAGAAGGAATGTCCCTGTTTGCTGGAGAGCTAGACCTTTGGGGATTCAGGCAGGCAGGACTGGAGGATGCTTCTGATTCTGTCTGAGGGAATGTGATGGTCAGGCTGGGCCAGCTGCTGCTGCTGCTGCTGCTGCTGCTGCTCCTCCTCCTCCTCCTCCTGCTGCTGCTCCTCCTGCTGCTGCTGCTGCTGCTCCTCCTCCTGCTGCTCCTGCTGCTTCTGCTGCTGCTGCTCCTACTGCATGAAAGGTCCTGGGGTCTCTTGGTAGCTGGTACCTGTGTGGGGATTTTCTTGGGATATATTAGATATGAGGCAGAGAAAGCTAAATCTTTAGGAAGGCTGTGGTAGGTAAGAAAGGCCTAAAGCCCTGGCTAGGAAGAAGGACAAAGCTGTGTGTGTCCCTTAGCGGGAGACCTGCTGGGCCATGGTTTTGAGAGGCAGAAGGGAGGATTAATTTCATAAGCTCTTTAGCTAGAAGATAAAACAATAAAGGGAAAGGATTATTTGGTTGTAAAATCTATCACCATTAATAAAATCTATTACAGTCTGACTCCTTCCTTGTTTCATCTGTGTGAAGAGGCAAATGACCTAGTGTTGGGCAGTAGCCTTCTAATTATGCTTTTTTTGTTGCTGTGGATTTTGTTTGTTTGTTTTTGAGGGCATCCACTCTGTAGCCCAGGCTGGCCTCAAACTTGCAGCAATTCTCCTGCTTCAGGCTTTTTTTTTTTTTTTGGTCTTTTTGAGACAGGTCTTGCTATGCAGTTCAGGCTGGCCTTTTTTGTCTTTTTGAGACAAGGTCTTGCTATGCAGTTCAGGCTGGCCTTGAGCTCACTTTATAGCCCAGGCTGGTCTTGAACTTGCAAAGATCCTCCTGCCTCAGCCTCCTGAGCGCTGGGATTACAGGTGTGCACCACCACGCCAGGTTTATTTTTCTCTTCTTCACAGACATTCCTTCTGTCTGCCTCCTTTGTCCTTGACTTCGTTCTTCAGTTTCATGAAGAATTATGCTGTTACATTCCAACTGTGGGTGTGCGCCACTGTGGTTGGCTTCTTTTTCCTTCTTGATCTCCTGGGCCGCTCCAGAAAGAGCTCATTACTCTCCATGCCGGACCCTCCAGCAGCTCTTCTCTATGTGGTGTACATGTGTGGCATCCAGCTGTCCCCATGCGGGTTCTGGCTGTCTGGGGAGGGGCGGAGTTATCCCAGAGCTCAAAGCCTCTTCCTCAGGAAATGAGTAATTCTGAGAAGCAGGTTACAGTAAGACTGCACGCAGACTTTAGGAGAGCAGATGCGCGTGGGAGAGAACGTGGAGAGAGCTGTCAGACTGTGACGACACCTGACCCTGAGTCTTCACGGTGGGAAGCTGGAGGGAAGCGCCCTCAGCTGCTGTGAGGGTTCCCGCAGCCAAGGGCATCCATCCTGGGTCCTGTGTCTCAGAGGGACCGGCAGCCTCTCCATTTCGCTCTGTTGAGGGCTGCGCACGCTGCTTTCATTTATTTATATATTTATTTGTCTTTTGGAGACAGGGACTCGCTATGCAGTTCAGGCTGGCCTTGAGCTCACTTTGTAGCCCAGGCTGGTCTCGATCCTCCTGCCTCAGCCTCCCGAGTGCTGGGATTACAGGTGTGCGCCACTGTGCCCGGCCTCTGCTTATGCCGCTTTTAGCAGTAGTTGTATCAAGAGACTTCCTTTCCTTGGCTGGCATGAGTTGTTTCTGCAGCGTTTCCCCAGTCTGAGCCACAGGCACTGAAGAAGGTGATTCTGACGGCCCAAGGCAGACGGTGAGAGACGGGGTTGGAGGGAGACACTGTCTTCTAACCTAGGTTCCTTGGCGGGAGCCAGCCAGAGTCTCCCCGTGGGTGCACCCGTGTCCTAAAGGGCCGGCATCTCCTCTCAGCACTGCTACGGTTTGAATACGATCTGTTTCCGGCTGAGGCTTGGCCCCTGATACAGCGATGCTGAGAGGTGTTTTGAGGCGTAGGAGGCCCCGTACGGAGGTGCGGAGGCAGCGCCCTTGACAGCCAGCGAGTCACGCAGACAGTGTTTGTTATAAAGCGAGTTTGGCTTCCTTGGCTCCCTCTCGCTTCCTCTTTCGCTGGAATCTTCTCTCCCGGCCTCTGCTTCTGCTTCCCTGCCGTGGGTGGAGGCTCAGGTGGCCTCAGCAGCAGCTGAGCAGACGCCAGCACCGTGCTCAGGGATTTCCAGCGCTGCGAGCTACATACATCTCCTCTCTCCATAAATAACTGAGCCCCAAGCATTCTGTTAGGTTCTCTCTGCCCGGGAAAGCTGGGGATCCAGAGTCACGCTTGCTGACTCATTTTCGGTGCCAGCTCACGGCCTCCCGCAGCACCATAGCAAACCCACAGCAACCGCAGCCATACTTAGAACTGCAGCAAAAGCGTTGAACGATGTCTGTGTGCCGGTGACTTTGTATCAATGTCTCACTCACCTTCAGCGCCAGGCCTCGCAACAGCTAGGGCGCCGCTGGGCTCTGGGACCTATCACAACCGGGCCTCTAGCGCCCCCTAGGGGCCGACAATAGGACTGTGAAGGACCGGACCCCATAGCTGCGTGGCGCATCTTGGACTATCAACTCCACGCCAAGGTTATTATTACTATTCTGGATCGTGATAGTGATAAAGCCGCATAATTTAACCAGCAAGTTCAAACTGAAATTAACATGTGTGTATTGAAACGAACATTACCAAGCAGAGTGCAAGATTTGCTTGAATTTTAATTTTAATTTAATTTAATTTTATTTTTTTGATACAAGCTCTTGCTATGCAGTTCAGGCTGGCCTTGAGCTCACTTCATAGCCCAGGCTGGTCACAAACTCGCAAAGATCCTCCTGCCTCGGCCTCCCGAGTGCTGGGATTACAGGTATGAGCCACCACGCCCGGCAGTTTGAATTTTTAAGATTAAACAAAGATGTCCATGAAGGTTTGCTTGGTGCTATTTGTATCTAGGTCATCAGACCCTCAGGGAATATGAGATTTAAAAATTATTATTATTGTTATTATTATTATTATTATTATTATTATTATTATTATTTTAGACAGGGTCTTGCTATGTAGTTCAGGCTGGCCTTGAACTCACTATGTAGCCCAGGCTACATAATTCACAGACCTCAAATTCACAGTGATCCTCCTGCCTCAGCCTCCCAGGTGCTGGGATTACAGGTGTGGGCCACTACAACCGGCCATCATATCTGATTTAAAGTGACCTGCAGTAGGGCAAAAAGGAGGGTGTTCTTTTACTCTTTTCTCTGTCTCTCTGTCTGTCTGTCTCTGTCTCTCTGTCTCTGCTCTCTCATTCTCTCCCTCACCCCCCCACCTCCAGGAGATGGAACCCAAGGCCTCTTGAATGCTAGGGAAGCGCTTTCTCCCTGAGTGGCATCCCCAGCCCACACTCCCCTGTTCACGCACCTCCTTCCCTAGCTCTCTGGTCGCTGTTTCTCTGCAGGCTCCTCCCAGGTTAAGCTGACCACAGGAAAGGGCAGAGTGACACGTGATTGGCGTGGCTGCTCTCTGGAAAGACTGTTGGGCTCTTCAGGGATGATGAAGGCAGACGCTCTCTGGCTGACCTCTTGCGGTGACTGAAGGGCCCCTGCTGTCCCTCCCCCTGCTGGATTGCACTTCCGGCAGCCTCTCACTCCACAGTCCCTTTGCCAAGGTTGGCAGCTGTCTCGGGCAGGGCCTCTCAGGTCATCTTGGGTTGGATGCTGTTCCCAGCATTCACTTGCACTGAGGTGTCTCATATATTCTGCCCACCAGAAGCACAGATTCTTTTTTTTTTTTTTTGTCTTTTTGAGACAGGGTCTCGCTATGCAGTGCAGGCTGGCCTTGAGCTCACTTTGTAGCCCAGGCTGGCCTCCAGCTCCAAATGATCCTCCTGCCTCAGCCTCCCAAGTGCTGGGATTACAGGTGTGTGCCACCACGCCTGTCTATGTTTCTATTTTATTGGAAAAAAACATGTTTTCAGCAGTTCTCAATGGGAAACTAAATGGTAACATCAGGCCTGGAGGTCAAATCTGTCTCTCTGCAAATCTTTTTTTTTGTTTTGTTTTTTTCTTTTTGAGACAAGATTTTGCTATAGCTTGAACTCACTAAGTAAGCCAGGCTGGCCTCAAACTTGCAGTGTTCCTCCTGCCGCTTGAGTGCTTTGTTTACAGTCACGCACCCACCCTCAGGTCTCTGCAAATCTTTCCCTCACAGCCATTGTTTAATCCTCTTCCTAAACGTGACAGGTACTCTGAGATCCTCAGAAGGAAGGCGGCGTTAGTAAAATGGAAAGTAATCATGGCCGCTCTGAGTCGTTGCTACCATTTTCTTGGCCTTAGTCCCAGAGCAGAGGCTGAGCAGAGAATTGAGCAATGCTGGGGTGGAGCTGGGTATTTCAAGAAAGGACTTGAGCGCCAGGAAATGCTTTCTGTTTGGTTACCCAATGCCCCGGTCAAATGCACAGAAACAGATCACACTGTGGAAACAGCTTTCGTCTTTCTTTAAACCATCACAAAGCTTTGTGGACCAAATAGTATAAGATGTGATGCCAAAGAGCTTGTAGTGAAATAGGAAACACTCATGATATAAGAGGAGACAGCAATCAACTCAAACTATAAATCCACTATGGTTGCAATTACGGGAAAAAATATCCTGGGGAAAAAGATATATGCTAACTCATGTGTTCCTAATGATCTCTACTTTCTCTCTTCCTTTCTTCCTT
>NW_004955493.1:8088411-8090076 GCF_000276665.1 Chinchilla lanigera
GCCCGGCCCTTACTTGCAGGATTTGAAATCTTCTGTCTAGTGTCCTCCAGGTGGAAGAGGTCGTGTAGGCTAAAGGGTCCGCGGTGGTGACCAGGATTCAGGGAGGACAGGGCAGCTCTCTCCTCTTTGGGCCTTTTTTCCCCCTCTGTAGATAATTCTCCGAGATCCCTCAGGAGCAAACACTGACACAAAGATTGCAGGGAGGGGAGTTGAAGGCTCACAGCTCTGGAAGCACCAAGCAGCCCAAGGAGCGGGGAAGCAGCAGGGTATGCGACGTGGGCTTGCCATAGAGCCATGCTCACACTCTGGGTGTGGAACTTCACCCCACTGGAAAGCGGTGGGGAGATGCTTGCTTCGCTCCGCTCGAGGGTGGGGTCCTGGACCCCACAGTGGACTCCCTCCAGTCACTCCGAGGGCGTTCGCTCCCCTGCACTTCTAGCCCAAGCTTTGTAGGCTCGGCCTCACTTTTGGAGGCTCTGGAGAGCCACAGCCAGGCAGAAGCAGCCACAGCGGTCAGCAGCCCTTGGAGCACACAGAAATGCGCAGCCCGGGGGTCTCGGCAGTGTTAGTCGCATCCTCCAACTATTTGAGTGTGGCCTCAGAGGGCTTCATGAGGTCAAAGCGGAGGCAGGAGGAGGCTTTCTGAGGGCTCTGAGCTCCCGGAAGGGAAGAGGCCGGGGAACAGGTGGGACTGGCCTGGTGGGGGGCGTAGGCAGGGGTCACGACAGCAAAGTAACCTCCACTGGTGACCCACGTGTCGCTGAGTCACGCCTGCTATGAGGACGCGCTTATACTCTCTGGTCTGGAGCTGCTGAGGCCCGGCCCCGCCCAGGGGAAGGGGTCGGGGAGGGGTGGCATTGCGGGCCTGGCGTGCAAGGCAGCACTGCATGGGCCATCGGCCCTGGCCCTGGGTCTTCAGGCCTGAAGGCAGGAGAGATTTCCCAAGAACGATCAGCCGCTCTGCCAGAGGTGTGGGTGTTTATGCTGGGAGCACACGGGGGAGGAGGAAGGGAGAGGAAGGGGTGCCGGACTAGGTGTGAGACCGGGCTCCCCAAGAGCAAGGTGGGACCAGATCCAGGTCCTGGAAGGAAGTGTGGGTGGACTGGGGGGGTTGGGCACTGTAGGATGTCCAGTGAGTGAGAGGCACGGGAGGCCAATCGGCATCCTCTCTCTCTCTTTTTTTTTTTTTGCGGCAAGGTCTCCCTATGCAGTTCGGGCTGGCTTTAAACTTGCTTATGTAGCCCAGGCTGGTGTTGAACTCATGGAGATCCTCCTGCCTCAGTCTCCCAAGTGCTGGGATTACAGGCATGCACCACCATGTCCCACTTGGCATCCTCCCTTAAGAGGAGCCCTCCCAATGATTTGGCCCACATTGCTCTTTTTATGGGTGAAGAAACCGAGCCAGCCACAGAAATTTGTTTCCAAGGTGAGTAGAGACCAGGAGATTACTTCTTCAACTGTAGTTTAGAAATCTGTTTGCAATGACAACCGTTTTATTTTCCTGTGCTGGGGACCAAATCCAAGTCCATGTGCATGCTATGCAAGCACTCTGCCAGTGAGCTGGCCTCTGGCCCATGCCCTGCTGCTGGAAATGTAAGATCCTCGGTGCAGAAACTGTATACTTCCTCCCACCTCAGGTACAGATTTGGATTACACAGAACCCTA
>NW_004955493.1:8090571-8091821 GCF_000276665.1 Chinchilla lanigera
TTTTTTTTTTTTTGTCTTTTTGAGAAAGGGTCTCACTATGCAGTTCAGGCTGGTCTTGAGCTCGCTTTGTAGCCCAGGCTGGTTTCAAACTCGCAAACATCCTCCTGCCTCAGCCTCCCAAGAGCTGGATTGCAGGTGTGCACCACCACGCCCGGATACCTAGTTGTGGAGCTTCTAGCATTGTTGACCAGAACATATACTATGTATTAAGTATCTGTTCTATGTTCTTAATGTTTTCATTTTTATTAGAAAAGCTGAAAGGGATCAGGGGAGGAGGAGAAGAGTATGTTATCCACGTGTGCAATGTACCATACGGAAACCAAGCACACTGTAGAACAAAAATGCACTAATAAAAGAAAAATAAGATGGAGAAAAAGAATGAGGCATTTTTAGTTGTATTTCAGTATTTTCTATTTCTGCCTTAGCATGTACGGTCAGGATATGCCATATGATGTCTGCCCTTCTGTAGAATAATCCTGGAATGTTTTTTGTCAGATGTGCTTGGTGGTTAAAAGTTATTTGGAAACAACTACCTCTTCCAGTTAGACGTCAACATTTTTTTTTTAACCAATTCTGCCTTTTTAGTTGTGTTGTTTAGATCAGCCAGTTAATTCCCATATCTATGAATTTATCCTCCCTTTTTTACTTTTGTAATCCTTCCAAAATCCACCTCTTCTTGCATGTGTTCTAACTGGGCATTGTTCCAATCTTTTCTCTGTTCCAGTTTGAGACCTTCCTGTTCTCCATCACCTGGACGACTTTCTCTGACAAGGTTCTGGGAAAAGATCCAGACCCACGGCTCTCCAGCTCCACTGTGGCCTGCTCTTAAGTCCCCCTTCCTCTTGCTCTGCCTGTGACAGGAAGTGTCAGAAACAGCAGGTTCCTTCCTTCGAGATGCTCTCGAGATCCAGCTTCCTTCCCTCCTGGGTTCAGGCCGCCTTTCTTGTTTCTGTTCTCTGTTGCGTTCTGCGTCCTGTGTACTGTGGATTGAACCCAAGCCCTCCACACTGAACTATAACCCCAGTTCCTTTTTATTTTTTATTTTGAGATTAAATCATTAAATTGTCCAGGCTGGGCTGAAACTGTAATCCTCCTGTCTCAGCCTCCCAGAATGCTGGGATTATAGGCATGTGACTTTATGTCTGCTGTTGTAGTAGTTCTTATATTTTTCTGTCAGCAGACTGAATTTTGGTTGTGAGGACAAAAGAGACTATGGAATCATCCACTATAGCTTACCTAGGCTTTATTGG
>NW_004955493.1:8092038-8092944 GCF_000276665.1 Chinchilla lanigera
TCTCTTTCTTCCTAGCCCTTTGCACTGCCGACCCGTGGAATGGGTGCTTTGTTTTGTTCAGAGATGAAGTCTCAGGTATGTATTTATTCAGTCAACATTTTGCTAAATTTCTTTTAACGCAGCGTGCACCAGACTTATGCCTGGAACTATGCACGTTGATAATTCATAATTATTTTCAGTCCACTGCAATGGAGCACTATGTCCATAAACAGTTAGGTCACAGTGCGAGAACTGCAACGGAGTGATGTGCAGCAGAGCTTGGGTATGAGCGGGAAGATCAGGCAGCTTCTCAGAACAGGCAACAGCTTGAACGGGCCCCTGGAGAGTAAGCAGAAGCCCCTGACGATAACAGCAAGAAGCAGAAGGACAGCATTCTGGACATGCTCAGTGCTAGGTTGTAGCAGATATTTAAAACTACTAAAAATGACTCACTCAGTACTCTGGGAAGTTGAGGCAGGAGGATTGCAAGTTTGAGCTCAGCCTGGGCAATTTAGCGACTTAGACTATAATTAATTAATTAGGTGGGCTGGGGATGCAGCTCAGTGCAAAGACTGTGGGTTCATTCACCAGAACCGTGTTGCCGTGTGTGGCTATGACTGCATAGAAGATGATGACAGTTACTTGGAGACAAGATTTAATCCAATCGCTCAGAACTCAGAGCGGCTGCTTCATGGGCCTGAGAGAGCCGCAGGGAGACAGCAGCCAATGGAGACCTCTGCGGTTCTTTATTTGTAACTCAAGGAGATGAGGAAAAAGACGTAGAAGAAAAGTGTTTTGCAACAGATCATATAGATGGTTTTGTCAGGGGACAGAGCTGGAATGGGATGGTTTGTTAGATAACACACATCAGCCTAGTTTAAACAATCTTATTTGGGGCAGAGGGAACACCTGGGCCAAAACAGACAT
>NW_004955493.1:8094136-8104339 GCF_000276665.1 Chinchilla lanigera
CCTGGGCTACATAGTGAGTCCAGGCCGTTTCACACACACATATTGCTTACATTGACAGCACATGTGTTTTGCTTTCCTGGCTCTTTTGTAGGACATACTCGGCATCTTGCTGGTCTTGCTGTTTTGTCGGGAGGTTCATATTATATAGTGTGTAGTTAACATGCACATAAAAAATGAATAAAATAGATTATTAAATTCTTGATATGCATTGTGAACAGACCCCAACATTTTCACATCTGTTGTGTACTTGCTTACAAAACCTAAAAGGTAACATCAGAAATAAATTCCTATTTCAACTGCAGTGAAAACACCAATAGAACTCTACAACAAACATAAACTTTGCTTCAGTTGTCACACCCAAGGCAGTCTTCACACAGGACGGCTGCAGGCTCGGTGCATGGGTCTCTATGCTGACTGCAGGTGTGCTTAGCTTTCCTTTCCTACGTGGCAGGCCCTGCTTGTCATCTATCTTGTTTTCCTTTTTTGTCAGGAGCTTCCTCCTGTATTATACAATGTGCACTTTAGCAGGAAAACAAGATATCAGTACAATAAAATATCAAATAGGTAATGAGTGCTTAGAATAGACGTCAACATTTTCAGCTGTTTTCTTGATCACTAACCTAAAAGATAACATCAGAAATAAAAATCTGAGGGGCTGGGGATTTAGCTCAGCGGCAAAGCGCCTGCCTGGCAAGCGCAAGGTCATGAGTTCGGTTCCTGGTACCGGAGAAAAACCAAAACCAAAAAAAAAAAAATCTGTATGGACTACAATGTAAATACAAACAAAAGCCCACCACAGAAATAATCTCTGTTTCAACTATTGCACCCAAGGTGGTCTTCACACATGAAAACTGCGTGTTCTGTGTGCAAGTATCGCTTACACTGATGGCACGTATGATTTGTTTTCCTGTCTTTCCTTGTAGGGCACGGCTGACATCTTTTTCACTTTCCTGCTATTACAGTAGGTCCTTGGGATGCTGCACCTGCCTGTTCACCTGTCAGCTCACCAGTGTGTGCCACAATTTTTTTGCATAGCTCCCAGGGCAGAAACATTTTCGTTTTCCTCTGCTGTGCAGGATCTCTTATGAGTTCCAGTCCCGATCTGCTAAGAAAATTGCTCCACGATATTTTGTGCTTGTTATTTTCTTTGTAAACTATCAAACTATGTTACACATGTTTAGGATCAAGTAAAACACAACCGTCGGCCACGGCTTTGTGTTTTGAGTGACACTGTAGTGGCTGCACAACTCATCAACAGGATCTACTCCACCTTTGGTTTTGTTGCAGAGAGTTACTATTTCAGGTTTCCGTTTTGTTGAGGTTTCTCTATCAATATTTCCATCATGGTGCGATGTTGACACCAGCACTGCCAGTTTGCTTTTCCTTGCCATGTACGAGGCCAATGTTATATTTTTGTGAAATCTAAAGATTGTATATACAGTTCTCTGTTTTGAAATTGCAACATTTCATTTGGAAATTCTGCTTTGTTCTTGTGTACAGTTCCTACGCTGGTCAGCTTGTCCTTTGTTAGCAAATGTGACATCCGTTGGAACCTGGCAAACCAATTGTGGAACGTCACATCCTGAATAGTTTGGGAGGCGGGAGGAACACGTTTGTTTACAGCATCACTTGGTTTATTACTGTATGAATAAGAACCTGGCGGCAGACTGCCAGGATAAATTTCTAAATCGAAAGCATAATACATCTTTGCATCTACAAGAGCATAAATTTTTATGCCATATTTTGAAGGTCTTCTGGGAATATACTCCCTGAAGCTACAGCAGCCATGAAATGCTGCAAGATGTTCACCAATAGTCATGAATTCAGAAGGGGTGTAAATTGCTTGACAGTTACCCACAAATCTCTCAAACCGTGAGCCGATAGCAGCCGGATTATCGGTTCTTTTTCTTTCTTGGTGGGTGGTTTTGTCATCAAATCTCAGGCAGTTTTGAAGGAAACTAAATCTCCTCCGTGTCATCATTATACTCTACAAACTCAAACCCACAGTCATCACCTTTCCATAAGTTTTTCCATTCCTACGATGACCATTATAAAGCCCTAGGAACAGAGAGAAGGAAAGCAAATGCTAATTTGTCTACTCTTGCATCACCGTGCTCAAAATAAAAATGAATAAGTAGAGTCCACATGGCCCTCGCTTGGGTCAAGAAGCTACCTATTTAGTTAAGGAAGGACTAGGCACCTTAACTAACTTTTTTTTTTTGTCTTTTTGAGACAGGGTCTCGCTATGCAGTTCAGGCTGACCTTGAGCTCACTGTATAGCCCAGGCTGGTCTCGAACTCCCAACAATCCTCCCAGGCACCTTAACTATCAAGACTTCGTGCAGTGGAAAAGGAATCAACCAGGAGAACTTAGGTGCTATTAGCAAAAGCAGAGAGGAATGGATGCCGGGCAGCCTAAAAATGACAAATGTCCACTATGGATAATATGATAATATGATGTCTAATGATATGATAAGGAAGATGAGGCCTTAGTAAAAGGTGGAGCCAGTGACCAGACCCCGGTCTGCTGCCATGGTCTTCACCACAGTGCTGTGTGGATTGCAGTGGCTAACTCAGACTGGGCTCATTCATGTTTGTATATTTACAAAACAGTTTGGTACTGTTATGGCTTGTGTCTTGTTGATTTTTTCTCATTGCTGAGACAAAATATCCAACACCTAAAATTAAGGAAGGAAAGGTTTATTTATCTCACAGTTTGTGGAGGTTTCAGTTCCTATTTGGCTAAGGCAGAGTGGCACATGGCAGAGGGCAACAGTTCACAGTGGCAGAAGACAGCAAAAGCAACAAGAGCAAAAGGGATGAGCAGCAGAGCAAGTCTCTTTCCCTCTCTTATATTGTATGCAAGCTACCCACCCCGGGGCGGGTGTAGCTCTCACACCCATAACCCCAGCATTGGACCATGGATCAATCAAAAACTCTAGAAGTCTGCCCCATGACTACATGAGGCTTTGGGGGGACATCCAGGCACAAACATGACAGCTTGTATCTAGATGTCCCTCCAGAGCCTCATACAATCATAGGTGGGGGTTTTTGGAGGTGGCTGGGTCTAGGGTATATGTTGCTGGGATCAAAGATACGATGCAGGGATTGATTCATGGTGTGATGCTAGGATTAAGCCCGCTCCAACCTGGGTGTGAGTGCTACCTGCCCTAAGGGCAAGTAGCCTGGCTAAGGTGTAAGGCACAGAGGGCTGCTGCTGTTGTCTCTTGCTGCTTGCTGTTTTTGATGTCTTCTGCCTACCATGAACTCTTTCTCCTCTGTGATGCCCCTCTGCCATCCACCTTGCCTTGGAGCCAGTGATGATGGGCTGAAATCTCTACACACTGTGAGCTGAAATAAACCTCTCCTCCTTTACCTTTGGTTATTGGGTATTTTGTCTCAGCAATAAAAAAAGTGGCTAACATAGGTACCCAATTATCTTTCTCCCGGGATCTAGTGAAGTCTCTTTTTCCTATTGATTCTTGGCTTTATTCGGCCAAAAACTGGAGATGTACTTTGACAACAGAAAAAAAGAAATTTGAAATCAGTATTGTTGGAAACTTGTCTGTCCAGGCGGCTTCCTCCTGCACACTGCTCTGCAGGGCACGGACGATTTAGACGGTGATCATGTGGCCCATGGGTGTGAACGGCTCTCTCTCTTCTTGTGGAGGGAAAGAACAAAACCCCTAAATGATCTTGATTCTTTGAGTTCACCAACATGAAACAGAAACCGTGAGAACAGCTGTAATGGTACAGACCTGATGGTCTCCTAGCAGCAGAGACTTCACATTTCTACAGGAAAGTGGGGGCGTGGAGCGGGGGCTCAGGAATGAGGGCGTGTGGAGGTTGTGCTCACAGAGTCTGGGCTGCTCCAGGCCTCACTGTTCACCCCTCTTTCTCTCTCAGAGGCTGTGTGGATCCTCCTGCTTTTTCTGATCCTCTCCGACAGCCTCGATTCCCTTTTTGACCCCTCTGCTCTTTCACAACTTGGTCGGCGCTGGCATCGCTTCCACCTTCTGGGCAGGAAGTGCGGGGAGGAGCAGCGCCAGCCTCTCCATCCATCAGCACTTTCCCAGAGGCCCTTGCGGGTTTCCCCTCCTATCTTATCTATCAGAACTGGGGACACAGGTTGAATGGAACAAAAGTAGTCCAGGTTCTTGCGCATGCCAAGGAAAGAACTGCCACGTGTAAGTATAGGTAGCTAAATTTATGGAAGATCATGGGATGGTGGCAGCAGGAACAGGCAGAAAGGAAAAAGGAAAGAGGAAGAGGACGAGGAAGAGGAGCGCCACATAAGCCGGGCTTCCGGTGTTCCAGGGGTCAGACGCCTCTGACTGCAGGTGCCTCTCTTCGCACTTCTCGCTGGTGTTGATGATCTGCTGCCTCAGGCAGCGAGACTTCCTAAGCTCAAACACCGTTAATCGTTAGGGCGGTGCTGTGTTTATAGTCGAATGTTGGGAAGGAAAGGGGCTGGCTCCCTCAGCGTCCCTGTTTCTACCTGTGTTTATTTTGTTTCTTTGTCTTTTTTTTTGAGACCGGTTCTCGCTATGCAGTTCAGGCTGGCCTTGAGCTCGCTTTATTACACAGGCTGTTCTCAAGCTCGCAACGATCCTCCTGCCTCAGCCTCCCGAGTGCTGGGGTTATAGGCCCGCTCCACCACGCCTGGCGTCTATCTGGGTTTAGAACCGCATAGTGAGACCCTGTCTCAAAAAGGAGAAGGAGAAGAAGAAAGTTGGTAGAATAATTCTACCTAATGTGGACCGCGATTTCACTACATGGACTTGGACATCCATTATCTCATTTAATTCTCACTGAGATGTTAGCTCTGAGGTATTAGTGGTATTATGACTCCTTTACCAGATGAGGATGAGGAGGCCTAGAGGGCAACTTGCTCAAGCGCTGATTCTTACGGAGCTAGTATCTTGATCCCCCTGCTTTCACCCCTCACCACACAGGCTGAACCAGATGACTGAGGGTGGAGGAGGTGGAATCTTTCTAGGCAGCCCGGTCTCCATGGCAACTCCCTGTGAGTGCAGAAGCTGTACCCTGCTCTTTCACTTCCAGAACCTTCTCAGGAGAGCGCAACCTGTGCAGCAAGTGCCTTTGCGTGCGGTGGAGCGAGCGAATGGGAGGTCAGGCACTGCAGGGGAGAGGGGGCGACTTGGAGAGCGAGGCCTGAGAGGCTGTGTCGGGATGAGCGAAGCCGGAATCCCAGGCACCACGTGGGGCGGTGGAAGATGAGGGAGACAGAGACCTCAGTCTCTTGAGAGCAGAGCTCAAATACTGGAGAAGAGAAAGGAGGCAAAGGGGAGTTGTGACGCTGAGGATGAGAGTGACAGGATGTAACGTGCTGATTTGAAGGAGGCCAGGGAGTGAGCCGTCCGGATGTCGGGGCGGCCAGTGTGACGGCCTTGTGATGGCCAGCAGGCCTGAAGAAATCGAGTGAGCCGGCAGAAGAGCAAGAGAGGAAGACAAAGTGATGAGCTCAGACATTTACCTATAAAAGTCTCCAGTTTATCCTTCTTTATGGCTGAGTAGTACTCCATTGTACAAAGAGATCACATCTTTTTTTATCTGCTCCTTGGTTGATGGGCATTTGGGTTGCTTCCAAAATCTAGCTATTTCAAAATGTGCTGCTATAAACACAGGTGAATATATATTGCTTTGGTACAATGTTTTTAATTCTTCTGGGAAGATACCCAGAAGGGGAATAGCTGGGTCAGATGGGACCTGCAATCCTCGCTCTTTGAGGAATCTCCACAGTGGTTGCAGCAGTCTACACTCCCACCAACAGTGGAGAAGGGTTCCTTTTCCCTCACAGCACCTCCAGCATTTGTTATTGGTTGATTTCTTGATAGCTTTATAGTATAGTTTCAAGTCAGGGATTGTGATGCCCCTTGCCTTGCCTTTGTTGATCAGAACTGTCTTTGGTATTCTAGGTCTCTTCTGGTTCCAAATGAATTTTAGGATTGTTTTCTCTAAGTCTGTGAGCTATGCTGTTGGAATTTTGATCGGAATTGCATTAAATCTGTGTAACAGTCAAACTGCTTACATTGCGGGTTAGGATATAGCACCCGTCTTCAGAATCTTTTTTTTTTTTTTAATTGAGAGAGAGGGTCTCACTATGTAGTACAGGCCTGGAAGTCACTATGTAGCCCAGGCTGGCCTGAAACTCACAGCAGTCCTCCTGCCTCAGCCTCCTTAGGGCTGGAAATACAGGTGTGCACCCCCCAGCAGAATCCTCCTTTAGATGTGCAGGGCAAGAACCAGGGGGAGATTTGAGCGCTTTTACTTTTACTGTTTACATAAGTAGTAATCTGTTGGGCCCTAAGAGTGGTCAGTGCATGTTTACTTGACAAACCCTTGATCTCGGCTGGTCTGGGCCTTGTCTTGAGTGCTTTATACTGAGGTGGGGCAGATGGGGAGAGATCAGGAGTTCAATTTTATTTTATTTTTTAGCAAAGTTTTATTAAAGGTAGGAAAAGAAACAGGCTCTGCAGAGTGAGTTCGGGCCAAGTAAAAGTAGGAAAAGAAGTGCACCCTATAGAATGAGGGATGGTGGCCCAGGAGTCCAATTTTAGACACACTTGATTTGAAACTTTTGCTATACATCCCGGGCAGTTGGACATCTGCGTGTGGGGTAAAGGAGACCAAAGCTGGGACTCAGAAGCATAGAGATGGCATCTGTAGCCATGAGCCACCTAAGCAGTGAGTGGGGATTAAAAACAAGGGAGCTCGGAGAGCCCTCTTGAGAGGTGGGGGAGAAGAGCTGGGTGGAAGATATAGAGAAGGCCCAGGAGTCTGTGGGGTCCCAGAGGTCAGATGCGTAAGTAGTTCCAGGAAGTAGTGGTCGAATGTCACAAGCTGCTGCTGAGTCATTTACGCTCAAGGCTGAGGAGGGGCCGTGGGCTGAGCTGCCTGGGCTTGCTGACCGTGGTGGAGTAAGGGCTGGGGTGGGCGAGGGCTGGATGGGGAGGAGTGTAAGGAAGACTGGGAGGAGGCGGACGAGACACAGGTGTTGGAGTTTAATCAGCCAGAAGCAAACAATGGGACAGTGGTTAGCAGGGAAAGTGGGTGATGGAAGAAAGCTTTGCTTTTTTGTTAAGAGAAATATATTTGGTGGGGATATCAGACTTGCGTATAAATGTAGTATAATAATAACACCTTCACTTTATTTGTTTATTTTTTGTCTTTTTGAGACAGGGTCTCGCTATGCAATTCAGGCTGGCCTTGAGCTCACTTTGTAGCACAGGCTGGTCTCCAACTCGCAACGATCCTCCTGCCTCAGCCTCCTGTATGCTGGGATTACACCGTGCCTGGCACATTTTTTTTTCTTATTTTAAAGACAAAACCCTACAATAAAAATGATGCAGAATTTAAATGATAGGAAATTAACAATGGTTATTATATTGCATAGTGTTATCTTCAAAGTAGTTGCTCAGATTACCGGGTACAGGCATGCAAAATTGATCAGACAGTATAAGCACTAACTGTTCCTTTCAATGAACTAATAGAAATTAGTAGTACAATTATCTTAGCTCTCTTGTGTATAAACATACCTTTTTTTTCCCTTTCTTTTTTTCTCTTTCCCCCCATCCCAGTTGTTCTTTCCTTTTGAGCAGTTTCTTTCCCTTTCATCATATCTATGTACCTTTTGGATCTTATTTACTCTTTCAGTTTCTTATACTAGGGAGGCAATACAACACCGTGTGTACACATGCATTCTGATTTATAGTCATAACATTTTAACAATGTTATGTATTCTTTCTTTTTATTTTTGAGACAGGGTTTCACTAATGTTATATATTCTAATCCAGGGGCAGGGGATTGTTTTTTGTTTACTTATGTTTTTACTGCCTTTCAGAGATGTTTTGTAATTTTTGTTGTACAAGCCTTTCATTTCTTTTGTTGTTGTTGGTGGTGGTGTAGGTCCTTTTTATTTATTCTTCTCAATTTTTTAAAGCTTTGATATTGGGCAGGATTTTTGCAGCTTATATTGTAGAGGGGAAAAACATGAACATATCCACCTCACCCCACTCCTCAGGATACAAAGTCTCTCCAAGTACAATTGATCAACTAACTTGGATCATCACTTCTAGGCGGTTTCTGACCTTTCTTATTTCAGAGCACAGCCCACCATTTGTACTTCCTTAAAAATAAAACTGGTTCCTCTCATTATGAAGCTAAGGATGCTGGTTCTCATGCAAAAGCATTATTAAAGTTTTTCTGGTTTGTTTTTACTCTAAGGAGCATCAAACTATGAATTTATTTTATTTATTTATTTATTTATTTATATTATTTTATTTACTGCTTTTTTTTTTTTTTTTGGTACCAGGAATCTAACTCACGACCTCGCACTTGCCAGATAGGCGCTGTGCTGCTGAGCTAAATCCCCAGCCCTGAATTTATGATTCTTGTCCACATTTTTAAATTTCACTTTTTCACAATGCCAAATCCATTTTGGATTCTAGGACAAAATCTTTGAATCCACCCTATATATATATATATATTTTTGTCTTTTTGAAACAGAGTCTCGCTATGCAGTTCAGGCTGACCTTGAGCTCACTTTGTAGTCCATGCTGGTCTCGAACTCGCAACGATCCTCCTGCCTCAGCCTCCTGAGTGCTGGGATTACAGGCGTGCACCACCACGCCTGGCTCACACTACATATTGAAGATGAGGGAAATCTAGTATGCTTACTAAATTTCAATTCAGATTTGGACCTAAATGCAATGTTCACACTATAAAATTTCCCATACATTCTATAGATGTAGGAAATGTATTTATATTATTCTACAAATATAGGTCATGTATTTAACTAGATTTAATCACATTTCATAGATTGGACTTGAGGGTGTTTTTAAAGTGTTGAGAGTTTAATGTTTATTTTTGTAATCCAACAACTTTACTCAAAAATGCAGAGAATTTTTCTGGCTGGCCTGGAGGATAACATTTCAGTGTTGATCGGTCCATTGATTGTAACAGCCCAGGAAGTGTGCTAGCGGAAGAACTAATAGGCCGGTGTATTGGCACATGCCTGTAATTCCAGCACTTGGGAGGCTGAGGCAGGAGGATTGCTGGGAGTTCGAGACCAGCCTAGGCTACATAAGTGAGCTCAAGGCCAGCCTGAACTGCATAGTGAGACTCTGTCTCAAAAAGACAAAAAAGAAAAAAGAAAAAAAGAAGGAAGAACTAATAGAAAACAAACCTGCAATTTTCTTTGTCCTATTGTGATGTTAAGCAGTTCTTGTTGAATTCTAATCTATTTCTGCAGGTGCAGAAGAGACGCTCCTGTTTGTGTAGCTGGTTTGCCAGTTGCAGCTGGTGATTCTTCATCAATTTTTTATTTATAACTATGACAAGTGGCTCGCCTTTTCCCAGAGACTCTAAACAGCTTGCCGCACCTGCGTGACTAATCACAAGACCAGCTCTCTGAGTGTCTTCTCGCAAGGAATCCTTGCAGCTGTAAACGCGCAGAGTAAAGGACTCAGTGCTGGATGATTGCAGCACCATCGTTCTACCGATCTGGAGAGCGAGTCCGCTGAAACCGAGGCTCTTGAAGGTGGAGTGGAGCCGGGGAGAAGCGCGAGCCCTGCCTGCCTCAGGAGAAGCAGCGCTTTGGGGTCACAGTGGGGCCGCGGCCGCAGCCAGCACCTTCCACTCTGAGCCACAGCCTGTGCGGAGCCCTTGGAAGGAGGGGGTCCGGGGAAAATCACGGGAGAGTCTTTTTTTTTGGTACCGGGAATCGAACTGAGGACCTTGCGCTTGCCAAGCAGGTGCTGTGCTGCTGAATTGGATTCCTGGCCCTCTTTGTTTAAATTAATTTGCAAATATCTTATTCTTAATATTTTTGTAGTGCTGGGCATTGAACACAGAATGTTGGGTATGTACATTGCGCTACATCCCTAGTCCATAAATATTCTTTTTTTTTTTTTCCCCCCAGTATCGGGAATCGGAACTCACTACCTGACACTTGCCAGGCAAGCGCTGTGCCACTGAGCTAAATCCCCAGCCCCTATAAATATTCTTTTTGATTCTACTTTATTTTTGATGCTACTTTAAACGAATTATTAAATTTCCTTTTGGATAGGTTTTTTTTTTTTTTTTTGGTCTTCTTGAGACAGGTTCTCGCTATGCAGTTCAGGCTGGCCTTGAGCTCACTTTGCAGACCAGGCTGCCCTTGAACTCACAAGGATCCTCCTGC
>NW_004955493.1:8109729-8118482 GCF_000276665.1 Chinchilla lanigera
TTTGTCATCTTATTTTTCTGCTGTTGGTTCCCCCTTTTCCCCTCTGTTTAATTGCTTCTGGAATCCTGATTATTATATATCTGTGTGTAGATTTATTTTGGTTATGTGTAATTGGAGTTCTATATGCATTACTTATCTGTATGTCCAAGTCTTTTTCCAAGCTTGGGAAACTTTCCGCTATTACTTATGCAAATAGTCCTTTTACGTCATTTGTGTTGGTACCTGCTGTACCCTTGACACCTATTAATCTTACATTGTTTTTCTTTGCTTCATCTTTCAGCTGTTGAATTATTTCCTGGTTTCTTGTTATTTTTAAGAGATCCTTCCTTTCATGATCTTTAGCTGCAATGCTCTCTTCAAGAGCTGAAGGTCTATCTTTAGCTTCATTCAGACAGTTTTGCTAGCTTTTGATGGAATTTTTCATTTTCTGGATATCTATTTGAATCTGTTTCATGCATTCTAATTCCTTCCTATACTGTTCAGGCAAGGTTTCCATAATTTTTCTGTGCTCCTCTATTTTCTTATCTATGACTTCTTCAGATGTGCTGAGCAATTCTTTCATTATTGTTGTCATTTCTTTTTTTTTTTATCCTAGAGATTATTTCTGATCTGATGTCTTTTATGGCCTGATGGAGTTGTTTCTTTGTGTCAGTTGCTATCATTTCTGAAATTCCAAGTGTATGATTTCTAAACTCTTCTGTGTCAATGTCTCCTGGACTTGTTCTGGGTGTGGTAGAGGTCTGAGATTGCAGTTTGCTCCTTTGTTTTGTCATTTCCAAAGATCTGGAGGTTCCCTGGAGCCCAGCCTCACTCCCATGATGGTGTGGGAGAGGCAGGGCAAGGACCCGAAGGTCCTCGGTGCTCAGTGTGGCTCCCACAATGGTGTGTGTGGGGGCAGGGCGTGGTTGCTGATGCTTCCAAAGCTGTCTGGGGCTCAGCTTAGCTTCCATGTGTGGTTCCCAAAGCTGTCTGGGGTTTAGCCTGGCTTCCACGAGGGTGTGGGGTGGACAGATTGTGGTCACTAAAGCTCCTGCAGCTGCCCAATACCCAGCCCAGTTCCCATGCTGGTGGTGGACTGGTGAGGGTGCAGTCACCGAGGCTGCTGAAGCTGTCTGAGATTCAGGTCAGCTCCTAGGAGGATAGTGTGACAAATTTCTACAAAAATATTTTAGTACAGTGCCTGCATTTCACTCTGATGAATTCACTTATGAACACTGTATTTAGAAGGTAGAATTAGATTACAAGTATAGGATAAATTCAACAGGTGTGATAGTCATACTTACCACTGTAAAGGGGAAAATGGGCAGCGTGTCCGCAGAGGTTAAAGCTTTAACACCCTGCACACTTTTGTGCAGCCGTTCTGCTGCGGCTAGGAAAGATGTGGTAAGCATCTGTCATGTGGCAGTTTCAGCCTGTCATGGTCATCAGCATTCTGTTGTTCATGCATTCAAATGGCTGAAAACCAGATTCAAAGTTGGTCATTGCTCAACGTGTTGGTGATACTGCAAATTAAAAAAGTAGTTTAAATCTGAGAAGCTTAAGGGAAGTATAACTACTTTTAGTTATGATCAAGACTACACTACTGTGTGTAATCAGGCACACTACCATGCACAGTTAATTCCAGTTATCATACATATATTTATCTGTTATTAGCAGCACAAAATTTGTGCTCCAAAAGAAATATGGTAATCCAGAAAAATGTTTATATTTAATTTTCTCTTCAAGATAGGTGAATTAAGAACTTACTTTTCTTGGTATTTCATTTTCAAATTACTAATATGAATTTACCAGAGAAGCTGTGTGTGGTGGTGCATGACTATAATTCCAGCACTTGGGAAGCTGAGGCAGGAGGATCACTCAGAGTTTGAGGCCAGCCTAGGGTATATAGTGAGTTCAAGCCTAGCTTGAACTACATAGCGAGATCCTGTCTCAAAAAATCAAAACCAAAAAGAAAAAAAAACCAAAAAAAAAAAAAACCAAAAAGCAAATTTACTAAAGAAATAATGAATACATTTTGCCCACCAGCAAATAGTTTCTGCAAAAAGTTCTTAAGATAGTTGCATTTTTTTGTACAATTTCTAAAAATAAATAATGGCTTTTTAACTGAAAGCATTTACATTTCTAGCTCTCTAAAGTAAACATTAAAAAGAAAATACAAAAAATGATCTCTCAGATTCTGAATAGCCCACTTAGGTACATAAAGTATTTTCTGTCCCAATACTTTCTCAAGTCCAAAAGATATTTACTTCCTACCAATAGGACAAAAAGAATCTGCATTTCAAACTGGTGGACCATTGCCATGGTAACATGGTGGGACTCCTTAGCAACCATAAGTGGCTTCAGCTGACCATGGAATTTCTCAGTTTTCTTATCTTGAGCTTGGTCTGTTTATACACCAGACAAACTAAATCATGTGTTACTCTAATACACAAATCCCCATCAGAAGAATGCCTGGTCTGAGAACCATGCATGCTCTTCCAAGGTCCAAGTAGAGTTTCTCAGTTGTGTGGCTGAACTTCTCCCAGCTCTAGTACTTCATCACTGGCACCCACATTACCACTGCAGCTGGGACGTGGGCACAAGAAGCCACCGGTCCCCTGGCCACCTGCATCCCTTGCCTCATTTCTTTTTTTTTTTTTTTAAAGTCATCACAATCAGTTTAATTAAGTGCACAGAACAGCAATCAGTCATGTCAATAAAAACAAAGCAATTATTTTTACATCAAGTGTGCTTTATTTCCTCCACAGGTATTCTGTTAAATAAAGCACCATTTATATACTGCCAGGCCACGGCTAAAGACTCTTTACAGAATCAAATTTCTCATGGTTGCTCCATATACAAGTAAACTTAATTTTGATAATAAGAACCATAGTGATTGGAGGCAATCTGCCTCTATTATAAGGTATAAAACTGCCACATTTCTTTTTCCTATTGCTGTGGCTAAGGCATGTTGAATAGATGTGGCAGAAGGTCAGTGTTCCTAATCTTAAAGAACTTTTCAGTCTTTCACCATTGATGATGATCTCTCTCTCTCCTTCTCTCTCTCTCTCTCTCTCTCTATATATATATATATATATATCTGTCTCTATCTCTATCTATATAATACTTTATATGTATAGCTTTTCTAATGTTGAAGTAGTTTCTTATTTTACTAATTTCTAATTTTACTAATTGAGTGTTTGGGTATCTTTTTATTTTTATCATGAATGAGCACTGAATTCTGTCAAATGTTTTTTTCTGTACCAATTGAGGTGATCATGTGTTTTCCCCCTTCATTTTATTAATATGTTGCATTATATTGGTCATTCCTTTTATGTTGACCCACATTTTTATTCCAGGAATAAGTCTCTCTTGGTCACGCTGTATAATCCTTCTAATAACCTTCTGAAATTTGTTTGCAAGTATTGTGGAGGATCTTTACATCAATGTTCATAAAGGATATTGGTCTGTATCTTCTTGTGCTTTTGTCTGGCTTTCATATTAGGTTATTGTTGGCCTCATAGAATGAGTGAGTGGTTTTCCTTTCTCTTTAGTTGTTGGAAAAGTTCTAGAAGGTTTGATGTTAATTTTTCCCTAAATGTTTGATAGAAATATCAGATACAGGGGCTTTTCTTTGTTGGAAGACTTTTGATAACTGCTACAATCTCCTTACTAGTTATAGGTATATTTAAAAATTCTATTTTTTTTATAGTTTAGTCCTTGGCAGACTTAGTGTTCTTAGGAATCTGTCCATTTTCTGTAGGTTATCCAATTCATTGGGATACAATCTTTTATAGTTTTCTTTCCTCTCTTTTCCTTTTCTTTCTTTCTTTCATTCATTCATTCTGTCTCTCTTCTCCCTCCCGTCCTCCTTCCTTCCTTCCTTCCTTCGTTCCTTCCTTCGTTCCTTCCTTCCTTCCTCTCTTTGCCCAAGCCTAACCCTAACCCACTTCTTCAGACCAGGCCCTACCTCCTAACAGTACATCCAACTCTGAACTCTCAATGGATTGACCACTGATGAGTGTGTTGTTAAGTCTTTGGCTTACAAATGGGTTCCACTCTGGGAGAACATTCGTAAGTCTGATGCATTTGTCAGTCCAACAGAGTGAATCTTATACCTTTGACAGAGAGGTACAATGTAAAGCACAAATAAGCCAAACACAAAAATATTGTAAATAAATTATTTTTTCTTTTACAGTTACTTTAAAATACATCAATACCTTGGTTCATGAACGCTTCTGTTTGCACACAGTTTGGTTCACAAACAGTACAGTCCAACCGGTGTATAGGGGATTGCATGAGGCAAGTGGGCTGTAAGCAGAGAGGAACTAACTGGAGCGGGGAGGGCAGGGGAGGTGGTGGAGCTGAAGGGTCATCAGCGATAGGAGATGGAGGGAAAGATGGAATCTGGCCCATGCCTGATGCTGATGACAGATTTCTTTTTTTCTTTCTGAGACAGGGTCTCGTTATGCAGCTCAGGCTGGCCTTGAGCTCACTTTGTAGCCCAGTCTGGCCTCGAACTAGCAACGATCCTTCTGCCTCAGCCTCCCGAGTGCTGGGATTACAGGTGTGCGTCACCATGCTTGGCGATGCCGGATATTTGGTGGATTCGTTTCTGTCTACCCTCTTGAAAAACGGTCCTGTGATGTCTGAGCAGCAGCTCTTCTCTTTTCCCTCAGCACAGAAGACTCTGTAGCACTGGGTAGCATTCTGGACAGCTGCTGCAAGCTTTGTGTATCATTCTTTGTTGGGGTCGTGTTCCTCAAAAACTGACAGTTGTTTTTCTACATCTTCTCCATGGAGGACTGGTCACAGAAAAGAATTTCAGGATGCATCAGTGAGAGGCATAGAAAGATTTTATTAGGCAGAATTAACAAAGTACACACTCAGAGACGAGAGAGAGAAGCTTTGTGGTCTGGGGCTGGAGATTATATATACTATCTATATATTCTTGGAGGTGTCCTTTAAGGTGGGTGACCTAAGATATTTTGCCTAAAAACATTCTTTGAACCTTTTGAATTTGTTTATCTTAAAGCCAGGTTTCTATCCTTTACTGTATCAACTAAGCTAATGTATGCATTTATAGTATCTTTAAGGGACTTTGGGTGTGATGGGGTGGAAAACAAACAAAAAACAAACAAACAACAAACAAACAAACAAAGTCCCCGAGGCATCTACAGACCTGGAGTAAAGCCGTAGTGTACAGACGTGAAGAACCTGTGGTGACTGAGTGTATCCTGAAGTTGTAGTTTTCTTAAAAGTACAATTTTGAAATTAAGCTTTTTTTCCCCCCTGTTCCCCCATCCCTTTGCTTCTATCCTATATCATTTTGGTGTTCTATATATTTTGTGAAAGTATTTTCTGAGTCTTTGAAAACAGAATTAGTTGCTGTACTTATTCACAGTAAGACATCTAACCATTTCTCTGCTGCTGGATATTCAGATCTGTCTAGTTTTTAAAAACAATGTTGCAGCAAACAACTTGTTTGTACCTCTTTGACCTCCCCTCTTAGTTATTTATGTGATTATTTTTGTTACTGTCTTTTTCATTTTTGAACCTAGGGCCTTTCCAGGGAGCTATATTCCCAGACCTTTTTACTTTTTATTTTGAGGCAAGGTCTTACTCCCGGGCTAAATTGCTTAGGTGGGGCTCCAATTTGTCATCTTCCTGCTTCAGCCTCTGAGGGTGCTGGAATTACAGGTATAGGCCACCATGCCCAGCTCGTTCACTGTTTGAAAAGAAGGGGTGGGGTTTTGCCATGTTGCTCAGGCTGGCTGTGAACTCCTGAGGTCAGGCGATCCCCCTGTATTAGCCTCCAGGATAGCTGGGACTGTAAGAGCTACAGGTCACCTTGATGGCTTTTCTTAAGATACATCTTAGAGATGGAAAATTCTTGGGCAGCACATTTGAAGCTTATGGAGGTTAGTGTAAGGTGTCAACTTGTTTGGTGGCTTTGTTACTTTTCTTGTCACTGAGACAAAATACCCAATACTCAGAGTTAAGGGAGGAAGGTTTATTTGGGTTCACAATTTATAGAGGTTTCGGCCCATAACTGGCTGGCTCCAAGGCAGGGTGGATGGCAGAGGGGCATCACAGAGGAGAAACAGCTCATGGCAGGCAGAAGGCAGCAAACGCAGCAAGCAGCACCCACAGTGGCAGCCCTCTTTCTGTGCCTTATATTCTATCCAGGTTATACACCCTTAGGGCAGATAGCACTCACCCAGCATGGGCCTTCCCATTGTCCATGGCCAGAATTATGCCAAACCAATCAGTGGACCTATTTAGTAATCAAACCCCACAGATCCCAGCATCATACCCTTAATTACAGCATCACACATTCTAGACCCAGACACCTCTGAAAAGCCCCACCTGTGACTGCACGAGGCTTCGGGGACATCTAGACACAAACTATAGCAATTGGCTTTGGGATCTGCCCAGAGACTGGTGGAGCACAGTTCTCAGTGTATCTGGGTGGATCATGAAGTCCTTGGCCTTGGGGTCTACATCTGGTCCCCAGTTCCATCCTCTCTGGCACCGTTCCTCTTCTCTGCTTCCTGTGATTGTAAGCTAGGCAGCTTGGTTCTGCCACACCCTTCCACCATGATGTTTCTGCCTTGGAGCCAGCCAACCATGGACTGAATGCCCTGAAACCGTGAGCCACATTAACCCTCTCCTCCTGTAAGTGGTGGGTGTTGGGAACTGTGTCTCAGAGAGAGAGGAAAGCTGACTAACATAAGCCTTTTATTAAAAAGCACTAGGCTTCTCTGTACTGAATTATCCCTGCTGAGAACAGCTCTGGCTGAAGGATGTTCCTATTCGCATGGGCTGCAGGGGGGATATTTTGCAAAGCCTGCTTTTGGAGAGACATCAAGTATGTTCTCCTGCACCTGTGCTGTCTGTATTAATCTTGAGAACACACATCCCAGAAGGCAGAACTAATGCTTTTTAGCTTGTTTTTCGCATGCTTTGGCCAAGTCCAGAAGCGAGTGGGTGACAAACGGCACCTTTTCGGTAGTGACCTTGATGGTTTGATCCAGGAAAGTAGGAAGGGGGGGGGGGAAAGCAGGGTGTGTGGGCTCAGGAGGTAAGTGGAGCAGGGCAGGGTGCTCACTGAATCTCCGCCCTCTTCCTTTGAGTTTTACCAGCCCTTGGCCTTTTACTTCTCTTTTTCACCTTGCCTGGTTTTGGTGACTTCCTCGTAGCGGTTCATTGGTGTCTGTTACCCCACAGCTTGTGCTTCTCCCAGGTTCCTGCTCCTTTCAGCCATGACCTGTAGAGTTCTTCTGCTGACAGGTACCCTGGGGACTTGGGATTCCCCCGGGTGGCACAGAGGGGAAGTTTTCAGTCTGAGTATGGAGAAGGTGCACAGACTGTGTAAGAGTTACACTTGGGCAGAGCAAAGGGGATTTGGGAAGGATAAGTAATCGAAGAAGAAGCAAAAGTAGAGCTAGACCATGGTGGGAAAGGCAGGGCAGCTGGGATGCAGGGCTGTTTGGTACCCCCTCACCTCACCGTCGGGGAAACTGAGGCCTAGAGAAGTGACTGACATGGCCAAGTGCACAAAAAGGGTTGGACTCTCCTCCCAGAGTAATTCCTGTTGGATTCTACTTTACCTCCTCCACTGCGCTTCCAGTTCTATTTAACAAGTGTTAAGTGTAAATGTTTGTTGAGTGACTGATGAATCAAAATGATGTGAGTCAGTTTTTGTGCCCATGTTTTGTGGAAAATGAATCAAAAAGGGAAAGAAATGCTTGAGAGTGACGTAGGAAGGAAATTTTCTGAGGCTATGGGGACTTCGTTGCTGGGTAAGTCATTGTGTGGCAATGCGGGTAAAGCAGTAATTGCTTCTTCAGGCAGAGGCTGGGGCTTAGTCAGGGACGGCTCAGCCTGTGACGGGGGCCTTAGGCTGAGTCAGCAGCCCTGACCAATTTGGTGGGTGCGGCTGACAACTTGTTGGCTTTACTCACAAGTCGTAGCTAAATACGGTCCTGCAGAATCACTTTGGCGACTGGAACGCTAGTTTCGAATCCCAGTTAAGTGGAACACCATCCCGCTAAAGAATTCCAGCTGTGTTTCATTAGTAAACCTGTATCACAAAAAATTATATGTAACAACCGTGCTGTGAATTTCCTGGATGAACAACTTGTGGAAATGTATTTTCTCTCGTTTAAGGCGTTTTGTCACACGCTCTGCCTTCTGGCCTTCAAAGCTGGAATATTTACTGCTTAGTCTTCGGTACAGAGTGTGGGGAGCCCCGCCAGGCCATCAGAGCGGGGCTCGGGGGCAGACGTCTTGGTCCTGATGCTGCCGGCTTGGGGAATCCGGGCAGGCAGGTGCACGGGCAGGAAGCAGGTGCTCCAGTGCTTGGCCTGACCCTCACCTTTCTGCTCTTCCTTCAGCCTTGGCCTTATGTCATGGCTTCAGCCTGGACACTGAGAATCCAATCACCTTCCAAGAGAGCGCAAGGGGCTTCGGCCAGACCGTGATCCAGCTCGACGGATCCCGGTAAGAGCTTCAGGAGCAGTCGCTTACCTCCGTGCCTCCCTCAAATCTCTTCTGAAGGGGCGCTTACATCGCCTCCAAACTTCTGCACGAGCAATGCTGTCATTTTGTTCATGTGCAAGTACATTTGAAAGTCGATTCCAAGCACAGGATTGCCGGGTCTAAAGCATACACAGGCGGATCTGACTTTCATAGCATTTCTAGATTGCCTTACACTTGCGCCAGAAATTTGTGGAAACATCTACTTCCCCTCCATTTGCCAGTCCACTGTG
>NW_004955493.1:8118962-8121330 GCF_000276665.1 Chinchilla lanigera
GGCTCACAGTTTAGTTTCAAATTGCTTTCCCTTTTAAGGGGTGATGTATTTCCTTTTCTGTAACCCTTCTCTTTCTTCTCATCTGTTGCTCACATTCCCCACCCCCCCCAACAGTTGGTAGGTGCTGACTGTACTGAGGGGGGTAGTCTGGGGTACGAGCTCTCTCTTTCTTCTAGTTTCTCATTTGTTTTTTGACTTTGCTTATAATCATTCATAATATACGGAAATTTATGTATTCTATTTTACTTATTTTTTTTTTGTTTTGTTTTGTTTTTCAGTCAGACTTTATTGGTACATTTTAGATATACACAATGATCACATTCTTCATGGAGAATTTGTACCTGTACATGATATAACTTTTTTTTTCCCCATTCCCCTGCCCTCCCTCTAACCCCTCCTACCCTCCCCATGTACAAAAGCTCTGTTTCGATGTTTTCCTTTTTTTCTCATTTTTTTTTTTACTTTTCTCTTTTTCCTTTCCTCCTCTCCACTCCCTTGTTCCCCTCCCCATTTGAACATTTTTTTTTCTGTTTCACAATACCTCCTATACGTTTTGGTCCTTATTTACACGTTTAGTTTCTTATACTAAAGAAACAATATGGTATTTACATGTGTATCTGATGTATTTCACTTCAGAGTATGGACTCAGGATGCATCCATTTTCCTAGAAATGTCTCAAGTTTATCCTTCTTCACAGCAGAGTAATACTCCATTGTCCCAACAACCACATCTTCCATTCACCAGTTGATGGGCACTTGGGTTGTTTCTAAGATTTGGCTATTACCAGAAATTTATTTAAAATGACTATGTGGTTGAGTATTTATTCATTTATGGTACTGAAGATTGAACCTAGGGCCTTTACACTGAGATGTATCCCTACCCACCACAGCCTCCTCTTTTTTTTGTCATTTTGAGACAGGGTCTTGCTGTGCAGTTCAGGCTGGCCTTGAGCTCACTTTGTAACCCAGGCTGGCCTTGAACGCGCAATGATCCTCCTGCCTCAGCCTCCCGAGTGCTGCGATTACAGGCATGCACCACCATGCCCGGCTCCTACCCCTTTATAATTTTACAAAAATTTTATTTTGAGACAGGGTGTGTCACTCACTGAATTGCCCAACTTGTGATCCTTCTGCTTCAGCCTTCCGGAATGCTGAGATAGATTATAGGCGTGCACCACCACGCCAGGCTGAATTTATCCATTTAAAATTGCCCTCTGAGTTTTGTGTCTTCCCTTCCCATCTTTTTTCTTTGTGAATTCTCCCTCCTCTTTCCTGAAATCCAGGCTCTTTGTGAGGGTCCCCACTGTGCTCCGCATGTGTCAGCGTTGTCTGGGTTCCCACCTCTTCCTGCAGGGTGGTGGTTGGAGCCCCGCAGGAGGTCCGTGCTGCCAACCAGACGGGAGGCCTCTACCAGTGTGACTACAGCACGGGCCGGTGTGAGCCCGTCTCCCTGCAAGGTGAGTCGCCGCTCTGCCGGGACCCAGAGCCGGCGCTCCCCGCGCTGGGGCTCTGTGGTGGGGGCTCCCCCGTCTCTGCTCTCTCTGTGAGTTTAGGTAGCTTCTTCCTGCCTTTGCATGACCTGGGTGCCCCCATGCTGCCAGGCTGAAGCGTCCCTGCCTGCCTCTTACACAGCCCTCCCTGTAAGCCCCTGACGGTGACCGTATGTGTCCTATCTGCCTCCCCAGTGCCCCCAGAGGCTGTGAACATGTCCCTGGGCCTGTCGCTGGCAGCTGCCACCAAGCCCACCCAGCTGCTGGTGAGTGGCCCGGGGAAGCCTGGAGGGTCCTGAGGGGAGGCATGGGGTACCCGGGCTCCCAGGGGTGGCGGGAGGGACAGGAGTTTCACCGCACCCTGCTCTGCAGGCCTGCGGCCCCACCGTGCACCAGACCTGCAAGGAGAACACGTACGTCAATGGCCTGTGCTTCTTGTTTGGCTCCAACCTGCGGCAGCAGCCTCAGCGCGTCCCAGAGTCACTCCGAGGTAGGACCCCCTGGCGAGCCTGAAGGGGCAGGCTCTGCTCATGATCTGGGGGTGACCGAGAGGGCTAGGTGCAGAAGTGTGAGAAAACTGGGTGCTGTTACACACACACACACACACACACACACACGCACGCACGCACGCACATATGCAGGCTGGGAGCCCTAACCTCTGTGGCTACTTACCTCTGTGAGGGTTTCCCAGATGCTTAGACTTCGCTCTGTGGTCCTCAGAGGAGGTATCAGGATCTCCCACCACAGCTTTCCATGTGGTGGACGTGTAGCCTCTGCTCGCTTCTCCGCCGTCCCCCGCGCCCCCCACCCCCACCCCGTTTACCCTGTCACGGGGCTCCGGCCACTCTGGCCCTTTTTTCCCCCCACGTTTTGAGACAG
>NW_004955493.1:8121430-8124242 GCF_000276665.1 Chinchilla lanigera
TTTGTAGCCCAGGCTGGTCTCGAACTCGCAACGATCCTCCTGCCTCAGCCTCCTGAGTGCTAGGATTACAGGTGTGCGCCACCACGCCTGCCCGGCTATTGCTGCCTGTATTTTAAAAACTGTCACCCAAACTGATAGCACAAAAACAGTTTTCCGTCCCCTGGTCTCCGCCTCCTCTCCTCCCAGCTCCTCCCTTCACCACCAAACATGGTGAAAGGGTCCTTTGCTTGCTCTGTTGCGGGTTCAGCTTCCTGCGTCCTTACGCCCTGAAGCCTGGCTTTCGCCCACACATCTGAACAGAGCTTGCTCTTGACAGAGGCGCATGAGCCGGCTAAATGCCCGGTCTCTTTTCCGTTTCAGGTTTATTAATCTTTCTAACACGGCCTGCGGTTAATCTCTCCCTTCTCCACCTACGCTGGTCCCAGACGCCTTGCTCTCTTGCTGCTTCCCTTGCTCAGGGCCTCTCAGCTTCATTCCCAGGCATCTTTGTCCCTTGAAGGGCACCAGGTGACAGCTGCTCTGCTTACCCACGTCTTTGTCCTGCCCAACGCCATCCAGTTCTGTGGCCTCTTCAGTTCTCACTTTGTGGTGTTCAAGGCTACTTTTAAACCCCCCCAACGTATTTACTTATTTAAAAATACATACCAGCCGGCATGGTGGTGCACGACTATAATCCCAGCACTTGGGAGGCTGAGGCAGGAAGGCCTTTGTGAGTCAAGGCCAGCCTGGGCTACATAGTGAGTTCAAGACCAGCCGGTACTACATAGTGAGACCCTGTTTCAAATAAATAAGTAAACAAAAACCCAATAAACATCTATGACAACATACTTGGTTCAAAATTCAAAAGTCACTAAAGGATGTACTGTAAAAATTTCCCCCTAGCCAGATATTTAACTCTTGTTTCTTCCCATTGCTGAAGTCCTGCCTCTTCATCCAGGAATACTCCGTTGCTTTTATAGACATACCTATGTTTAGTGACTTTTGTGTCACAAACTGTAGCACACTCTACACATTGTTTGATACCTTAACTTTTTTTTCAGTTAACAATGTATTCTAGACAAAGAAGAATAATAAAAAAATAAAAATAAACTGCTGGGTGTGGTGGTGCACGCCTGTAATGCCAGCGCTCGGGAGGCTGAGGCAGGAGGATTGTTGCGAGTTCAAGACCTGCCTGGGCTACAAAGTGAGCTCAAGGCCAGCCTGAACTGCACAGCGAGACCCTGCCTCAAAAAGACAAACAAAACAAAACAAAACAATGTATCTTTAAGATTTCAGAAATGCTTCCTGGCAATTTTCTTTTTATACTTCCCATCTAAGCAGTAAAATCTACTTGTCAGAGCGGAGATAGGCAGAAACGGGATTTAGGGATGGAGGCGGAAAGGCGTGCACGCCCAGTGTACTCTTATTTGTGCCGTCCATTTTTCTATCATTCTTCTCTCTGTGCGTATTTCTGGAAAATTGCTTCTCACTCTTCACTTTCTAGTCAGGTATCACTGTTTTTCCTGACTCGTTTGGACAGAAATAACAACAAAAAAAAAATCCATAAAATTTTGTCAACTTTAAAAAAGTTTTATTTTCCGCTAATGTAGTTGTGCATGTTTAGAGGATGCAGTGTGACGTGTTGACGTAGGTGTACATTACATAATGACCAAATCAGTGCAGCTGGCCTGTTTATGACCTTAAACAGTTACCATGTATTCATAGTGAGAACATTAAACATCCTCTATTATAGTTATTTTGAGAATTATAACTCTTTACTGTTAACTGCAGTCGCTCTTCTGAGGCACTCCTCCTCCCATGTAAATGTGACCTTGTAGTCCTTGACCAATCTCTCCTTATCTCTCTCCCCTCTCCTCTCTGAGACTCTGGCAAAGCTTTCTGTTCTGTATGTCTGT
This sequence comes from Chinchilla lanigera, assembly GCF_000276665.1. NCBI lineage: Eukaryota > Metazoa > Chordata > Mammalia > Rodentia > Chinchillidae > Chinchilla > Chinchilla lanigera. Next base: position 8,123,326 of record NW_004955493.1, read on the forward strand.
GAGATCAGCCTTTTTAGATTCCACACATGAGTGATGTTATGCAGTGTTCATCTGTGTCTGGCTTATGTCATTTAACATAGCATCCTCCAAGGATAATGTCTTCAATAATCGGTACTGGGAAAACCGGCTATCCACATGCAAAAGATTGAATCAAGACCCAAATATCTCACTGTGTACTAAACTAAAATTAAAATGGATCAAAGATCTCAATGTCAAAACGGAAACAATCCACTGGGAGATAAAATAAGTGAAACATTTGAAGACATAGGTGTAGGCAAGGACTTTCTGCACAGAACTCTAATTGCACAAGAAATAACATTAAGAATCAACAAATGGAATTATATCAGATGAAACATCTTCAGCACTAAGGAAACAACCAACAGAATGAAGAGAGACCACCTACAAATGGGAAAAAAATTTTGTTGCTATTCCTTGGACAGGGTACTAAAATCTAGAATATATGAGGAACCCTCAAAATTAGACCCCCCCATATAAAATGCCCAATCATAAAATGGGCAAGTGAAATGAATAGACACTTCTCAGAAGAACTACAAATGGACCAGTAGGTACATGAAAAAAAAATGTTCAATCTCTCTGGCCATTAGAGAAATTGAAATGAAAATGACACTGTGATTTACTCTTACTCCAGAAAGAGTGGCTATCATCAAGAAATTAAATATAGCTATAACAATTTTTGGTGATGCGGTAGGGGAGAAAGAAGCCTTCTGCATTGTTGGTGGGAAGATAAACTAGTATAACCACTGTGGAAATCAGTGTGGGGATTCCTCGAAAAGTGAAGCTAGAAATTCCATTTGACCCAGCTATTCCCCTCCTAGGCACCTTCCTGAATTAAAGACATCGTACTACAGGGATACATGAATTCCCATATTTATAGCAGCACAACTCTTACTAGCTCA
>NW_004955493.1:8125382-8144857 GCF_000276665.1 Chinchilla lanigera
GAGTGCTGGGATTACAGGCGTGCGCCACCATGCCGGGTGTCACCCTCAGTCTACTTTTGCCACACCCTAATCTCCTATCTCAATAGTATGGCCCTTTTAGCAATATTAATTCTTCTAATACATGAATGCTAAATATTTTCTTTTGTGTTCAAGTTCAGTTTCTTTCATTAGTGTTTTACAGTTTTCAGAGTAGAGATCTTTCACTTCCTTGGTTAAATTTATTCCTAGGGTCCCATTTTTGGCTATTGTAAGTGGAATTATTTTCATGGTTTCTTTTTCCGATAGTTTACAGTTAACGTATAGAAACACTGCTAAAAAAAACCCGGATTACTTTTAAATGTCAATTTAGTTTCCCACAACTTTACTGAATTTATTTGTTCGTTTTAAGAGTTTTTGTGATGTCTTTAGGTTTTTCTGTGTATAAGATTATGTCATTTGCAAATGGGGACAATTCGACTTCCTCTTTTCTAGTTTGAATGTCCTTAATTTCTTACTCTTGTGTAATTATTCTGAGAAGCCTTTCCTGAACTACACTGAGTAAGTGGGCTAAAAGTGGACCCTGGTCTTGTTTCCAGTTTTAGAGGAAATGATTTAAGCATTTTCCCATTCAGTATGTTGCAGACTGTCAGCTTGTCAGATTTTCCATTTGCTTTGATCTTACTGTGTTGTGTGTTGATTTTTCTTTTTTTTTTTTTTGAGACAGGGTCTCGCTCTGGAGTGCAGGCTGCCCTGCACTTGTTCTCACAGTATATAGTTCAGGTTGGTCTCAAACTTGTAGTAATCCTCCTGCCTCAGCCTGCTGAGTGCTGGGATTATACATGTGTGCCACCATGCCTGGTCTATGTGGGTATCTTTCACGCCTACTGTTTTGAGAGCTTTTACATGAAGGGATGTTAAATTTTACCAAGTGCATTTTCTGCACTTGCTAAAATGATCATATGGCTTTGATCCTTCACTATGGCAATGCAGTGAATCATCTTTATGGATATGTGCATGTTGCACTATCCCCGTATTCTTGCGATGAATCCTACTTGATCAGCGTGAACAATCTTTTGAATGTGCTCTTGAATTTGGTTGGCTAGAATTTTGTTCAGGATTTTTGCATCTGTATTTATCAGGCGGGCCTGTTCCTTCTCCCCCTCCTTCCTTCTCTGGTTTGTCCTTGTCTCGCTTTGACAGCAGGGTGGTGCTGGCCTTATAGATCGAATGTGAAAGATTTCCCTCTTGCTCAGTTTCCTGGAATTTAATTTTAGTTGTACCTTTTTCTTTGCAGTGTCAGGGATGACACATGCTGGCTTGTGGTCTACCCTTGAGCTTCATCCCCAGCCTATGACTGTAGACTTGAAACCTCTGCCCTGATGTATTTTTTAGTGTCACAATTTACATATTTTACATTATTTATTTCTTAAAATATATTGAAGTTACTGGTACTTGTCACTGTTTGACTTCTAACCTTCATATCAGATATATCTGATTTACAGAGAGCTGTAACAGTATGGGTTTTGGGATTTGACTATTTACCTTTCCTAGTGAATTTTATGCTTTCGTATATTTTCACGATGGTAACTAGTGTCCTTCTATCTAGAATAACTCCCTTCGGCATTTCTGGTAAGGCAGGTATAGCGGTCATGATTTTGCTGGTCTGAGAAAGATTTTATTTCTCTTTCGTTTCTGAAGGACAGCTTTGCTGCTCATGGTGTTGCTGGCCGCCATGTTTCTGCCTCAGCCCTTTGAATACCTCATTCCATGCACTCCTGGTCTGCAGAGTTTCTGCTGAGAAACCAGCTGATTGTCTATTGAGCCCTCTTTTATTTGGGACTTGCATGCACCTAAAACCAGCACCACAAGGATAACGCCAAGGTCTTGCCAGCTGGAGCAGCAGTCAGACTTCCTTCTTTCCTGTCCGTAGGGGTTGAGTGCCTATGAACCATAACTTGAGGAACAATTTTCTTGGGGTGTTGCCATTCTGCAGCATGGGGCTCTGGGGCTCTCTTGTCAAAGCGAAGTGTTTCACTTGTGCAATTTCGAGGCAAAGGGTGGAGTCCTGGTGGATCTTATCATGTCCTCAGGTCATCTTTTCTCTTGTCCTCTTCCTTCTCAGCAACCAAGTTCTCCTCTGCTCTCTCTTTGCAATCTACAGGTGTACTGGAGCTTCCTTTTCTGGACAAACTCACAAGTTTTTAAATCATTCTGCTGGGGGTCTTTGCTTTTTGTTTTTTGGTCTTTTTCAAGACAGGATCTCGCTATGTAGTTCAGGCTGGCCTTGAGCTCACTTTGTAGCCTAGGCTGGTCTCAAACTCTCAAGGATCCTCCTGCCTCAGCCTCTGGAGTGCTGGGATTACAAGCATGTGCCACCACACATGGCTTGGGTCTTTGTTTTTGATTCTCAACATAGATCTGGCTAAAAGCCCCCAAACAGGAGCCAGGCCACCACTTCAACATTAGACTGCCTTGAAATTTCTTCTGCAAGATTAATTAGTCCACCACCCTAATCACAGTCTATGTAAAGTCTCTAGAAATGAGCAAAATGCAGACAGACTTTCTGCCAAGGCATAACACACATCATCCGGAGTCCAACAGTCAATGCAGTCCTTCTTCCCAGCAGAAACCTCCCAATTCTGGTCTTTACCAACAGCATTTCTACCAGCATTCTGGTCTTCTGAACTCTGATCAGAATCTCCCATTAAGTACAGCTTAAGGCTTTCCAGGGCTGTTTCTTCAGCCGGCTTCTCCAAATTTTTCCAAACTCTTCCCACAAGTCAGTTCCAAAGACTCCTGAGCCACACGGTCTGGCATAGTCACAGCAATGAGCCCATTTCTCTGGTATCAGAATCGGTCCTAGTAACTTTTCTTGTTGCTGAGACAAAATACCCAACACTAAAAGTTAAAGGAGCAAAGCTTTATTTAGCTCACAGTTTGTAGAGGTTTCAGTCCACAACTGGCTGTCTCCAGGGCAGGATGGCGTGGCAGAGGGGCATTGTAGTGGAGAAACAGTCTATGGTGAAGCAGGGCAGGCAGAAGACAGTAAGCAGCAAGCAACAAGCCACGACCCTCTTTCTGAACCTTATATCATACCCAGGGTACCTGTCCTTAGGGCAGGTAGCACTCACACCCAGGGTGGGGCACTCTTAATCCTACCCAAAACTATACCAAACCAATCAGTGGACTAATTTAGTAATCACACATCCTTGATCCTAGCATCACACACTCCAGATCTAGCCACACCTCTGGAAAGCCCCACCTATGACTGGATGAGGCTTTGGGGGGACATCTAGACACAACCATAGCATCCACTCATTCACAAAGCAGGACAGAAGCCAGCAGCGGCTCTGGTTCCAAAGTGCAACAGCTGCCCAGGCCTCCAGCTGGGCCACAGTATGGGCTCCTTGTCTGGGGTGAGCATATGTGTAGGCCAGGTGGCTCCTGCAGAAGGCTTAGTGCTTGTGAGTCCGCAGCGGACAGCAGTGGGGGAAGGATAGGTGTGGTGGTGGTGGGTGGCTGATGGGGTCCTCTCACTCACCTGCCCCACCTCAGTGGCGGGAGCGGTGGTGGGAGTCAAGGTTTCCACCCATTGCGGATGGCCACCCACACTTCTGTGCTCTGTAGAGTTTCTGCTGCTCCTTTGATAGAACTCTGGCACTCTCCTTTAGTTTCATTAAAATATATGAGGGACCAGGGATATAGCTCAGTGGCATAAAGGCCTGCCTGGCACATGCAAGGTCCTGAGTTTGGTTGCCGGTACCAAAAAAAAGAATATGAGGGGTGATAAAAATATACGGTGAATGTTTAATTTTAAAGACTTATTAGAGTAAAAGACATTACTATTAATTTCTCTCAAAATTCTCGGTCTTCTGTCAAACATACTTGTCGTTCTAGCCACATTCTGAGACCGTTCTGAAAATCCTCTTTTGGGTCTTTATGAGGTATGGTTAAAAATGTGGAGGTGTGGTAAAAAATGGGGTGAATGCTACTGCCAAATGCCACCCAACAGGAAGGTAGGCTCGTAAAAATATAATGGTGTGTCCTCATGCTCCTCATTCACTAGACGTGGCACCAAATGACTTCTGGTTCTACCCTAAAGTCAAAATGACCATGGAAGGTAAATATTTTGCATCAGGTCAGGACACTGAAGCAGCTATAGCAGTGCAGCTAAAGACACTCATGAAAGAGGACTTCCAGACCTGCTTCAGAAAGTGGCAAGAAAGATGGGATGCATATATTTGAAGCGAGAGCAGGTAATCAGAGGAGGATTAATGGCAACATGTCTTTATCGTAATATATTAAAAAAATTAGATGTTCACCATAATTTCTGATCACATCCCATATTTGCTGGTTGGTTGTTCTGGCCATCTTCGTGTGTGTGGGTGGTGGTGGGGCGGTGAACATGAAGGGCTCCTGGGTAAGCCATCTTGCTGATGCCCAGGAAGTCTGTGTTTTCATTTACCGTGCAGCATAGGTGGACTCTTGTTCACCTTTTCTCACTGGCCAGTCGAGAGCTGACGTGCAACAAACATGCAGCAAGCCTTTGGTTACTTTGCACTCTTTCTCCCTTCTTCTCTAGGGTGTCCTCAGCAGGAGAGTGACATTGCCTTCTTGATTGATGGCTCCGGTAGCATCCACGATTTTGACTTTCAGAAGATGAAGGAGTTTGTCTCAACTGTGATGGAGCAATTTGAAAAGTCTAAAACCTTGGTGAGCGCCAGTGGGGAAGCGAAGGAGTAGTCCCTGGGAGGCTGGGAAATGCTGGTAACCAGACCTCTACTTTCCCGCCCGCCACAAGTGCAAACGTTGCTATCGGGTTAATAATATCGCAACAGGCTGATCAGGTCCACAATCTTCCAAATGAGTGTGTGGTAAAGGCTAAATAAAAAGAGGTGAATGGAATGAATTCAGAGCTCCAGGAGGATCAAAGCCCTCTCACAGAATTCAAGATTCTCTCAAGGCTAAGACCAAGACCTTCTCTGGGTGGCTGGATTTATTTGGTTATCAGAAGAAGGGAGGGGAGTGCTCAAGAAGGGGGGAATTACTCAAGGACTTCTCCAAGTAAGGTATTAAGTTAATCCCATCCAGGAGTGAGATGCCTGAGGCTATGGTCTTTATCTAGTTGAGATTGGATCCAGGTGTCCCTGGCTGTGATCTTGTCTTGTCCTTTGAGGCTTTCCAGCTTCACCCACCATTACAGGTTTTAGTAGGGATTAGTGACTCACAGAGGTTCACTTACTATGAGTCTTCCACCCATCTCCAGACAAGGAGCCTAGACCTTGGACAGACTCACAAGTAAACATGGAAAGTCAATTGGTTAATTTAAGTCCTGCTCAGGGCTGCTTCCCAGTGGTCTCCATCACATTGCCACCTTGGTTGCTGTGCTACTTCACAGTTCTCTGCTGTCTGGATGCAGGCTTAACCTCCTCTCAGCCCTGGTAAAACAGACAGTGCTGGCCAACTGGCGGGGGCTGGCATGGGAGATGAGCCCATGTGCCCTCTCTTGCTGAGTCCTAGTACTGAGAAGAGTGGAAGCTGTAGAGAAGGAATCTGGAAATTGGTGTGTTTCACGACTGACAGAGGGCTGGCTGGGGAGGAGGGGTGCCTTCTCCAAGGTAATGCCAGGTGCCCTGTTCCCAGTTCTCTTTGATGCAGTACTCAGACGAGTTCTGGACTCATTTCACCTTCAATGATTTCAAGAAAAAAGCTAACCCCAGAGATCTGGTAAACCCAATAAGACAGCTGAGAGGGCTGACACACACTGCCACAGGCATCCGCAAAGTAACGTAAGTTCTTTCCTCTTTGCTGAGGATGGGAAGAGGAGGATATATTTTTAGCAAAGCTTTGAAGGATGAGGGAAGTTGCTCAGAAAGGGCTGGGGCGAAGCCTGTTTTTGGGGGTGGGGGAGCAGCATGAGCAGAGGGTTGAAGGAGGAACTGTGTGCCGGGCGTCCATGAAGAAACACTTTGGGGAGTCAAAGGGGAACTCGAGGGAGAGGTGAGGGAAGGGGTGAGCAGGCGGGGTGAGTCTAGGCTGCCAAAGGCAGCTTGGTGGTGGTGGGGATGGCTGGCTGGCTCTAAGCTGTGGGGTGACGTCACATCTTGTTTGGGAAATTTCACTCTGATTTCAGTGTGTGTTTACAAGGTAGGGCGGGCTGGGACACAGCATAGAAAGATGAGCCAGCGAGGTCCTGTGGGATATTCTGGGATAGAGTCAATGAAAGCCCGACTGAGTCTATTTCTTGTTTGAAAATTTCTAAACTTAAAAGCCATCATTTTCAGTTTAAGATATAAAACTATGCAAGAGCACATAAAGCCCAAGAGAGCTTTCTTTCTCTGTCTCTCCCTTATCTCCTCTTCCACTGCCTTTCCATGGGGGGAGCAGTCATAGCTCAGCATTAAGTCTCAGGGGAGACAGACACTGGCTACATCGGTGTCTTTGACGTCGCTGACATTTCCTCCCTAGCTTTCACGGCATCTCTGTCCACTTACATTTGACAGAAGAGAACTATTTCAGAGCAACAGCGGAGCCCGAGAGAATGCAGTCAAGGTCCTAGTTGTCATCACAGATGGAGAGAAGTATGGGGACCCTTTGAACTATGAGGATGTCATCCCTGAGGCAAACAGAAGGGGCATCATTCGCTATGTCATTGGGGTAAGAAATGCGAGTCTTCTACTTGGATATACCCATCCTTAATTTGCAAATAGTGGTGAAATCACAGTGAGGTCAGGGTTCCTGCTAGCCCCCACAGATCCATCTCACTTATCTGATGTCACCATCAGGCTATAAGCAAATTATTCTAAAATTCAGTGGCTTAAAATAGTAAGGAACTCAGGTGGCTGAGGCAGGAGGATAATTTCGAGTTGGTGACCAGCCTGGACTACAAAGTAGGCTCAAGGCCAGCCTGAACTGCATAGCAAGACCCTGTCTCAAAAAAAAAAAAAAAAAAGAAAAAAACCCCCCCCCGCCCCAATAGTAAGGAAAGCCAGGCCTGGCTGTGCAAGCCTGTAATCTCAGCACTCTGGGAAGCTGAGGCAGGAGGATCATGAGTTTGAACTCAGCCTGAGCAACTTACTACTTAGTGAGATCTTGTTTCACCCGCAAAAATAAATAAATAAAAAATAAAACAGGTTGGGACTGTAGCTCAGTGAGAAGGCTCTTGGTTCGAGTCCCAGTGCTACATGAAAACAGTAAGTTTATAAGTCCACTGGATAGTTTTCCTGACTCAGCTGGGGTCACATTTGTAATCAGCAGCTGACTTTGGGGAAGATCTCATCTTTCCCAGGACCCCCACTTTTGAGGGTTGCCATTTATGCCTGCCTGCTGGACAGAGGGCCTTGGTCAAAAAACTAGGGTGATTTGGCTCTTCTGCTTCTGGGCCTTGTTGTCTAGTGGGCTGGCCTTGGTTCACGCTTGCGATGAAGGCAGAGGAATCGGAGAGTAGGTGGAAATGTTGCCGGTGCCTTTCCAAGCCTCTGTGTCACATTTGATGCCATCCATGGACTAAATCAAGATCCATGGCTGAGCCCAAGGGAATGAATGGGGCAGATGACTTCATCAAGAGTAGGAGGGCATGCAAAGTTCTGGGGAAAGGGCTCACATATAGGAAGACGTGAAGAGTTAGTGTCATCAGTATAAACAAACTACCCCAGCACCTTGTGTGACATAGGAAAAAGTAGCCTCATGACCCATAGCTTGGTATGGGGTTAATAATATCCCTTAGTTATTGCAGGCTGATCAGGTCCGCAATCTCCTGAATGAGTGTATGGCAAAGGCTAAATAAAAAGAGGCAAACGGCATGATTTCAGGGCTCCAGGAGGATCAAAGTCCTCTCATGTAATTCAAGATTCTCTCAGGGCTAAGACCAAGACCTTCTCTGGGTGGCCTCTATTTATTTGGTTATCAGAAGAAGGGAGGGGAGTACTCAAGAAGGGCAGAACCACTCAAGGACTTCTCCAAGTAAGGTATTAAGTTAATCCACTGAAGAATGAGATGCCTGAGGCTATAGTCTTTATCCAGCTGAGATCTGATCCAGGTGTCCTTGGCAGTTGTCTTGTCCTTTGAGGCTTTCTGGCTTCCTCCACCACTACAAGTTCTAGTAGGGATTAGTGACTCACAGAGGTTCATTTACTATGAGTCTGCCATTTCCAACAAGGAGCCTAGGCCTTGGACAGATTCACAAGAGAACATGAAAAGCCAATCGATTAATTTAAGTCCTGCTCAGGTCTGCTTCGTAGTGGTCTCCACCAGCTTGGCATGTAAGAACCACCTTCATATACAAAAAAAGGCTCCCTTTCCTCTGGAGTGGGGAGAGCTCAGCCCCTACCAGAAGACCTGGCAGAGCAAATGGATCAAAAGCCAAGTTTAAGTCCCCAGTGCTCCTTGCTCAGTACACAACCTGCTCAACCATACAGTACTTGTCAGCCTTGTCTCAGGTTGCCTGGTGTATTTTCTCATCTGTCAAATAACATTTCAGATCATTTTCCTAAGGATTTTTTTTCCTAGAAGCTACTGTTACTCCAAGGTAGTATCTGATTGGTCCTTTATTCTTCCATAACAGGTGGGAGATGCCTTCAGAAATGACAAAAACCGCCAAGAACTGCATACCATTGCATCAGCACCATCTCATGACCATGTGTTCCAGGTGAACAACTTCGATGCTCTGAAGACCATTCAGAATCAGCTTCAGGAAAAGATCTTTGCCATTGAGGGTGAGGAGGGGCAGCGGTGTTTCCTGAAGAGCTACAGACACTGACCAGGCCCTCTTAAGCCTCAGTATTTTGAACCTCAACATCGGCTCACTCCCAGTCACCTGGGCTTCACTTAGCCAATTCCTTTGAAATCAGAGAATCTAGGCTGATAAATTGAAGTGTCGGGGAGCCAAATCCAACACAGTGTTTCCCTCTGAATGTGGATGTATTGTCAGCATTTGTTTGCTTAGAATAGTGCCTGGTACACAGAACTTGCTCAATAAACTTAAAAAAAAAATATTCTACCAAAAAATGTATACAGTTGGCTGTGGTAGAGCATGCCTGCAACCCCAGGACTCAGGAGGCTGAGGCAGGAGGATTGCCATGAATTTGAGGCCAGCCTGGGCTACATAGTGAGTTCAAGGCCAACCTGAACTACAGAATGGGACCTTGTCTCAAAAACTAAAAAAAAAAAAAAAAATGCATACACACTTCAGGAAAAGAAAAAATTGTGTAAATATTTTAATACTAAATTTATTGAGACATCATGAGAGTAGTGCAAGTTACCTCTGGCCTCTACAATTACATGAGATGCTCAAAGTGGTAGCCATTAGCTCCCAGGTATTTATTAGTGTGGTGAACTGCTGCTTGGGTAACCCTGGTCACTGAAACTGGGGCATATGCATTTTCAATTTCTTCTCTAAGGGCTGACAGTGTAATAATGGGTCCTCCACAGAGAAAATACTAACATATTTATGCAAATTTTTTTCCTGAAATGTGTATACATTTTTTGGGCAGACTCTCTCTCTACATAATCCTGGGGATCTGGGGATGGAACCCAGGGCCTTTGCACTGAGCTACAACCCCACCCCTTTTTATTTATTTATTTTTTTTGAGAAGGGGGGTCTTACTAAGTCTCAGAATTGCCCAGGCTGGCCTCAAATTTGCAGTCCTCCTGCTTCAGCCTCCCACGTAGCTGGGAATGCAGGTGTCCACCGCCATGTCCGGCTTCAATAAATGTTTACTGAATGAAAGAATTTAGAAACTGGGGAATTTCCTGTACAGTCTGTGCGTCTTCTCTTGAAAAGCTGGAAGATCGGACACTTGAGGCCCACATTCTCACTCGACAGAAAGGAGCTGCGGGGGCCTGCGGTCCCTTAAAGAGGGGCGGATGCCTTCCGGGTCAACACGGCACCTGCTGAGCCTCCCTTTCTGAGCTCCTCTGCTTTCTTTTTTTTTTGGTGTCGGAAATCGAACTCAGGACCTTCCACTTGACAGGCACTTTTGCAGCTGAGCTGTATCCCTGGACCCCGTTCCTCTGCTTTCTTTAACGTTAGCAATTTCTCCTCCCAGGTACTCAGACCGGAAGTTCCAGCTCCTTTGAGCACGAGATGTCTCAGGAAGGTTTCAGCGCAGCTATTACCTCCGTAAGTGACCCTTCCTTGGCTTGCGGTGGATGTGGGAGAAGAAGCAGCCAAAGAAGAGGTGCAAGGCTTGCGGGGGCTCTTTGAGACGGCTTCTGGGGCTGGGGAGGGGGCACCTCTTTGATGCGCAGCTGCGGTCTCTTTTTCCTCATGATTCTGTTCAACTCCTTTTCCCAGAACGGCCCCTTGCTGGGTTCTGTGGGCAGCTTTGACTGGGCCGGGGGAGCTTTTCTGCATACATCAGGGGGAAGAGTCACCTTCATCAACAAAACTAGGGTGAATGCAGACATGAATGATGCTTACTTGGGTAAGTGGAGAAAGGCCTGTACCCCTCTGAGAAGGGGAAGGATGTAGTGTACCCCGCCAGGACGGAGCCTGCTGGATCTTTCTGCCGGATAGCTGTCAAGACAGAAATCTCAAAATTGAATTTTAATTAGTCAGGGGTGGTACAAATGCCTATAATCCCAGCATTTTGGGAGGCTGAGACAGGAAGATCACTAATCGAAGCCCAGCCACGGCCACTTAGCGATTGAGCAACTTCCCTGTCTCAAAATGAAAAATACTGGGGATGGAGCTTGGGGTCACCATAGCTTCCCAAGCGTGGGGCTGTCCCGCTGCGCCTGCCCAAGGCTGGGTGGCGGGAAGCGAGGCGGGGTCCGCGAGGGAAGCACTCGGCTTTCAGAGCACCATCTTTAGGTTACGCTGCTGCGGTCATCGTACGGAAGCAGGGACAAAACCTGGTTCTGGGGGCACCTCGGTACCAGCACACTGGCCTGGTGGTGATGTTCAAACAGAATGCTGGTGCCTGGGAGAGCAGCGCCGAGATCCAGGGCAGCCAGGTGAGTGCGCAGTGTGTCAAGCACGCATCGCAGAGCACCGGGGGGGCCGACAGACTCCAGGACAGGCTGCGGGACGCCATGCATGGCGGAGCTGCCGCGGGAGCCTTCACAGGGTTTAAGCTGCAGAATCAGGGGACAGGCTTTGGTTTTGAGGATTCTGTATCCTCAGCCTTTTAAGCAACAATACACAATTATGTTTGATCTGTATCGAGCTCTCTTAAACTGCTACCTGGATCCAGAATTAGTATTCAACCTGTACATAAACAATATAGGCACACTAACTTTTTAAATGTTGAAATCATTCCACGTCTGCTCGTGATGGCTCTGTTCTTAATCAACTCAAATTTCCTGCAACTAGGGAATGCATAAAGAGACTGTGGAGCCAGGCGTGGTGGCGCACGCCTGTATTCCCAGCACTGGGGAGGCTGAGGCAGGAGGATCATTGTAAGTTTGAGACCAGCCTGGGCTACAAAGTGAGCTAAGGCCAGCCTGAACTGCATAGGGAGACCCTGTCTCACAAAGACAAAAACACACAGACTGTGGAATGCTTATGTAACGGAATATGCACGTTGGATGCCAATACGTACAAAGCATAGATGAATCTTAAATGCATTATTCTATGTGGAAGAAGCTGGTTCCAAACGGCTACATATTATAAAATCCCGTTTATATAACATTCTGGAAATGGCAAAATTATTGGGACAGAAGACAGATTAGTGGTTGCCAGGGACTAGTGGTTTGGGGAAAGGCTGACTGTGATGAGCGTGAGGGAATATTTTGGAGATGAATGAAACTGTTCTATAACTATGGTGATGGTTCGATAACCTAATGTCGTGACAACTCTCTCCCTCTCTATATTTTTTTCTGTCTTTTTGAGACAGGGTCTCGCTATGCAGTCCAGGCTCACCTTGAGCTCACTTTGTAGCCCAGGCTGGTCTCAAACTTGCAACAATCCTCCTGCCTCAGCCTCCTGAGTGCTGGGATTACAGGCGTGCACCACCACGCCCGGCTATGACAACTCTAAAACTGCGTACTGTGTAAAAAGACTGAATTTATATGTAAAATTTAACCCAGTACACATGAAACAATAGAAATCCTATTGACTTTAGTTTGGAACCTAAATGACTTTAGTGGGTTTTACAGTTGATCTCTCTCAGTGGGGTACGGGGCAGGGATCATGTTGCCAGGAGCCACGATGTGATGTGCTTTCGAGCTTTCATTCCTAGAACTTACCCAGGTTGAGAACTGCCATATATATACATATATATATATATATATATTTTTTTTTTTTTTTCTCTGTGTCTCTAGCGCCCAGCCTGTGCTTAGCAAATAACAAACCCTTGTTTGTTGAATGAATTAATGGATAGTTAAATGGAGGAATCCAGTGGGTGAATTCTACCTATTGACATTGGCTATATTTTTAAACAATTCTATACTGATAGGCAGACATTATTTCTCAGTATCACACAAAACATTTCTGAGGGGCACTTATTATTTTTAATCCAACTGGTCAATGCGTTATTAGTCAGACTGCCAGCTTTGACCATCCTCCGCTTAAGATTTCCATTCTTTTGGAAGGGTACCCTGTCTGCTCTGATAGGTTTTTTCTGTTGGGGTGAGTCCCAGCCCCTGTGCCACCTGACTCTATAATATGCTCCTCCAGCTTGTAGCACATTCAAAGATTTATAATGAATCATCTAAAGAGCACACGCTCTCCAAAAGGTTCTCCTCAGCAGGCGTGATTTTTCCTTCACAGAAAGAAAGCTCCTCCATCCTGCTTTGGATGGGAAGGTGTATGAGAGCCTGGCTCATCTCTTTCAGATTGGCTCCTACTTCGGGGCCTCCCTGTGCTCTGTGGATGTGGACAGAGACGGCAGCACCGACCTGGTCCTCATCGGGGCCCCCCATTACTACGAGCCGACCCGAGGGGGCCGGGTGTCCGTGTGTCCCCTGCCCAAGGGGGTGAGTGGCTGTGGGGCCTGGGCTGGGGTTCTGGGTGCGGGCGGCAGGTTTGCGTGCTGTGGGGCCCGACCCTGGCTTTGTTCAGCAGAGGGCTCGGTGGCGGTGTGACGCTGTCCTGCAAGGCGAGCCGGGCCATCCCTGGGGCCGCTTTGGGGCGGCGATGACAGCGCTGGGGGATGTGAACGGGGACCAGCTGGCGGACGTGGCCATCGGGGCCCCTGGGGAGCAGGAGAACCGGGGCGCTGTCTACGTGTTTCACGGAGTGTCTGTAGTCAGCATTCGCTCCTCACACAGCCAGGTAAGGTCACTGTCCCTGTCCCTGTCTGTGTCATGGCAGTAACACAGCTTCGCTGACCTGTCCCCTCCAAATTCAGCATTCTTACAGCAGCCACATTCGTTCTCCCAGTGTTCCTGTCAGAACCTTCACGGATAATACACTCTTCACAGAAACCTCAGGATCGCAGTTCCGGATTAGCTCTCTGTAATGAATGGAAGTGGCTGACTTGCCCACCGTTCCACATTGTGTTCTGTTCTACTACAGCCCGCTGAGGCCAGCCGGGCTCCTTGCCTCTGGTCTCTGGCTGTTTTCTAGCCTCGTTCTTCTCTCTTTCTTTTAAATAGCTTATTGTGATAAGAACACTTCGCACGAGACCTACGCTCGCAACAGCTTTGAAATGTATAACATGGTAGTTACCTGTTCGCACAACGTTGTACAGCGCCTCTCTGCGAGCTTAGTCATCTGGAGTAACTGGAGTTTGACACCCACTGGTTAGAAGTGTCACTTCCCCGCCTTCAGCGCCTGCCCCCACCCTTCTGGTCTTGGCTCCCGTGATTTTGACTGTTTTAGAGGACTCTCGTAAATGGAACTATTTACCCTTCTGTGTCTAGCATATTTCACTGAGAGTAACGTCTTCTAGCTTCCTTTCTGTTGTTGCAAATGATATAATTTCCTTCTTTTTAAAGGCTGAATGTTATTAATGGTGTCTTCTGAAAAAAATTTAGCAATATTTTGTAACTTTTAGTGTATAGGTCCTTTAATTCCTTAGTTAAATTTAAGGTTTATTTATTTATTTATTCATTTATCTATCTGTTTGAGACAGGGTCTCGCTTTGCGGCTCAGGCTGGCCTTGAGCTCACTTTGTAGCTCAGGCCGGTCTCTAACTTGCAACGATCCTCCTGCCTCAGCCTCCCGAGTGCTGGGATTACAGGTGTGCGCCACCAGTCCAGCTAAATTTATGTTTTATTCTAAGTATTTTATCCTTTTTTATGCTGTTATAAAAGAGATTGCTTTTCAAATTTCACTTTCAGATATCACATTATTAGTGTATAGAGACAATTGATTTTTTATTTTTTATTTTTTTTGGTACTTGCCAGGCAGGCACTTGTGCCACTGAGCTATATCCCTGGCTAGACAACTGATTTTTTAATTTAAATATTTAAGTGTGACATAATGACTGTACATATTTATAGGTACAATGTGATGTTTTCATTAGTACATGTTTGTGGTACATAATGAATACATTCATTGTGGATAGTTGTTACATGTATAAGATGCATCTTGATTCCTTTTACATCGTCTTCCCGTTCCTCCCTAACTCTCAACATCTCTTGGTCTCTTTCCTTTTTCCAAAAGATCTATCCCTTGTTTCCTTTTAAATATCTTTTATTTTTGCTCTTTAACTTGCTCATACTTTGTGTTTCTAATTTATGTGAAACTATGCAATATTTAAACTTGTGTATCTGACATATCACTTAATATTATGGATTCAGGGTGCATCCGTTTTCCTGCAAATGACTCAAATTTGTCCTTTCTGGTACAGTAGCTCTCTATTGCGTATAAATACCACATTTTCTTTATACGTTCATCTGTGGATGGACATACAGGCTGCTTCCAAGACTTAGCTATTATGAATTGTGCTGCTATGAACATGGGTGTCATGTATCACTGCAATATGAATAGTTTGGTCAAATGGAATTTTTAGTTTTAGTGTTCTGAGGACTCTCCATACTGATCTCCACAGTGGTGGTACTAGTTTACATTCCCACCAGCACAGTAGAAGGAAAGGTTTCTTTTCACCACAGGTGCATCAGAGTTTGTTAATATTTCATTTCTTGGTGACAAGCCTTCTTTCTGGAGTAAGAGGGAATCTCAGAGTTGTTTGAATTTGTGTTTTTACTGGCCAGTGATGTTGAAAATATTTTCCTGTATTTATGGGTCATTTGTATCTCTTCTTCTGTTAAGTATCTATTCCTTTCAGCTAGCCATGTTTTGATTGGATCTTTCATTTTGGGGGGCTTAATTTTTTGTAGTTCTTTATATTTTTAGACATTAACCCTCTGTCCGAGGCATAACTAGCAAAGTGTTTGTTGCCCATTCTGTAGGTTGTCTCTTCATTCTGTTGTTGTTTCTTTTGCTGTGCAGAGACCTTTTAATTTGACATAACCCTATCTGTTGATTCTTGATGTTATTTCTTGTACAACTGGGGTTTTGTTCAGAAAGTCCTGCCCTGTGTCTATGTTTTCAAGAGTTTCATCAGTTTCATCTTCCATCAGGTTAAGTGTTTCTGTTTTATTTTTTACATCTTTGATCCGTTTTAATTTTAGTTTAGTACACGGTGAGAGATACGGGTCTAGATTCAATCTTTTGAGTGTGGATGTCAGTTTCCCCAGACTATTTGCCAAAGAGATTAGTGTATATTTTTGGCTTTTCCAGTGTATATTTTTGGCTCCTTCATCAAAGATCAGATAACTGAATGTGTTTGGGGTTGTTTCATCCTCTATTCCATTCTATTGGTCTGTATGTCCATTTTTTGTGCCAGTACTATGCTGTTTTTATCACTGAGCTTTGTAATATACTCAAAAAATACTTTTTAATATACTCAAAATATACTTTGTAATGTACTCAAAGCAAGAGGGGTTGTGATGCCTGTTGCTTTGTTCTTGTCACCCAGGATTTTGCTATTCTGAGTCTTTTCTGGTTCCAAACGTATTTTGGGATTGTTTTCTACAGTTCTGTGAGGAATACTGTCAGCATTTTTATTGGGTTGCATTAAATCTACATATCAGTTTTGGAAGTACAGCATTTTAACAAAGTTGGTTCTGCTTATCCAGGAACAGGGGATAATTTTTCATTTTCTATCGGCCCCTTCCATTTCCTTTTCATTTTTCAGAGCACTGTAGTTTTCATTGTCTTTCACTTCCTTGGCTAGGTTAATTCCTAGGTATTTAGTTTTTCTTGATGGTATTGTAAATGTTACTGTTTTCCTAATTTCTTTTTTGGTAGGTTCATTATTGGTGTACATGAAGGCTATTAATTTTTGTGTGTTGATTTTTTATCCTGCAATATTGCTAAATTTGTTATTAATTTTTGGTGGAATTTTTGGATAATTTACATAAAGGATCATGTCACCTGCAAGTAATGATAATTTAACTTTGTCCTTTCCTATACAGATCTTTTTTTTTCTTTCTCTTCCCTGATTTCTCCGGCTAATGTGTTGAGTACTGTATTGAATAAGAGTAGTGAAAGTGGATATCCTTGACTTGTTCCTGATTTTAGCAGGAAAGGTTTCAGCTTTTCCCCATTTAATACGATGTTGGCCATTTGTTTGTCAGAATTAGTTTTTATCAGATTGAGATGAGGTCCTTCTATATCTACTATCTTTAAGGTATTTTAAAAAATCACAAATGGATGTTGGATTTCATCAAAGTTTTTCTGCACTTATTAATGTGATTATGTGATTTTTGTCCTTCTCTTTATGTGATATATTACATTTATTGATTTGCATTTGTTAAATCATCCTTGCATGCCTAGGGTGAAATCTACTTGGTCATAATGTATAATCTTTTTCATGATTTCTTACATTCTATTTGCCAGTATCTTGCTGAGAATTTTTGTGTCTATGTTCATTAAGGAAATTGATCTGTAGTTTTCCTTTTTAGTTAAGTCCTTGACTAGTTTTGGAGTCAGGGTAATGCTACAGTCCATGAATGAGTCTGGAAGTACTTCTTCCCTTTCAGTTTCACTGAAGAGTTTAAGGGGTGTTGGTGTTAGATCCCTTATTGGCTTCATCATCTTGGTCTAGAACATTCTTGAGTATTTTTTGAAATGCTGGTTTGATGTTCATGTATCTCTTAAGGTGTTCTTTGTCATGGAATGTCCTTATTTCTCCATCAGTTTTGAAAGAAAAATTTGCAGGATAATAATATATCCCTACAGAATAGTAGGGAACTCATCGATCTCCTGGTGTACCCCAGGGAGGAGCAGCAGTGGGTATGAGGGAAATAGACAAGAGACAAGAGCTGGGTCAGGTGGAGGCGACCTCTTACCTAATGAGCAAGAGAATCCAACAACAACAATAGGGGTGTTTATTTAAACTCTTGCAAAGTTAGTATCAGGAGAGACAAGGTTGCCTAGCAATTAATGATTGACTTGTCCAGGTAGGACCCTTTTCTCAAGACAGAGGTATCTTGACTGCTTGAGACACTCTGGCTCTGTCCTGCCCTCACAATATGACTAATTTCCAGTTCCAGTGGCTCCCAACAACATTAGTTATATCTAATTATACCATATTATAATAATCTAATTATCTAATATAGTAGATATATTAATTATTACATTGTTGAAAATTGTTTTCTTTCAAGGCTTGGAACACTGCACTCCAAGCTCTCCTGGCCTTTGAAGTTTGCATAATCATAATGGATTTACTTTTATAAAAGTAAATAAGTGATCTTTTTGCTTATCTCTGATAGCTTTTAAGAGTGTGTCTTTTGTTGGACATCTGGAATTTGGTCTATGGTGTGTCATGGGAGTTTCTTTTTTTCTTTGTAGTTATTTGGTGCTCTGTAAGCCTCACTTGCCTGTAGCTTGAGTCCTTTTCTCATACTGGGAAGGTTTTCTTCTATGATTTCTGTAACAGATGTTTTTATGCTATGTGTACCATCTTTGGATTTCTCTCTAACTCCAGTTAGCAGTTAGGTCTTCTTAGAGTCCTCTAAGAGCTGTCGGAGGAATTTCCCACTCTTATCATTTTAAAGGCTTCTCTAAGCTTCATGGATTTCCATTTTCTCCTCAATTTCTGAAACCCTGTTCAGAGTGGTCATTTCTGCTATTTATGAATTCTATAGAATTCTTTATCTCTGGAACATCTGTTCAGCAACTTTTCATGGAGTCTATATCTTTGGTAAATTTGTCCTTCATGTTTTAAATTGTGCTGGTCAGGTCTTCCATTTTTTAATTTGTTTGTCCCTAATCATATTGGTAGTTCTGTATGATTGTTCCACTATCATTTATTTGGGTTATGTCTTTGAACTAGCTGAGTTTCCTTTCTTCCTCTTGAACATGTTTACGGTAGGGCTGTAATTTGTCTGTCCTGCTGCCGGGCACTCTGATTTGAATTTGACTTCCTGGCTTGAATAGACTGGTGCATGCACTGGTGGCATATGCTTGACTATCTGAAGAAATTGGTGCCTCTGTGGCTGCAAAAAAAAAACCAACCCAGTGTTACAACATTTTGCACACTCTACACACATCAGCCACCTTTATGTCTAAAATGTTTTAAAGAAATTCATGAATGTAAATTTCTTTTAATTTAATAAAATGAACTTGTTGATCATTGTAATAATTTTAACTGGTATGAATAATATTTTTTAATTTTTATTTCTTGGTACCAGGAATCAAACTCAGGACCTTGTGCTTGCCAGGCAGGTGCTTATGCCACTGAACTATATCCCTGGCCCTATGAATAATATTAATATTTATATTTGGGCAGTAATTATTCACATTCACATGACTAATTAGGTTTGGTCTTTTTTTTTAATAGAATTTTTATTAATTTTATTAGTAAAAAGACTGATGGAAGTAATTAGATCAATTTGTACTACTGGTGTTCATGACGTCTGATGGGACAGTCGTGTGTACCACCAGTGGTTTGAGTCGGTGAGAATGTGTTAATCATTTCATACAGCTTGGCTGTCTGGTTTCCTGTTGGTGCCCCTTGGGTCTGCTTGGAGAGAGCTGGGAGACTTTGAGGACATTTTGTTGCCTTGTTTTTTAAGTTCCTATTTTCTTTGGTGCTGAGAGTTGAGGTCAAATAGACTGAAGAGAGTTTGTAGTTGGTATGAGGAGCTCTTTAATTTTTGTTTTCCAATGATGTACTGCTGGTGTTATTTTTCCAGAGCCATTGTTTACCTCTTCAATTTATTCAACTTCATTGGGTGGGACCCTGTCCCTCTGTTGCACCCCTCAGAGGAGCAGGGTCAGGTGCGCTGGCTGACCAGGGCAGGCTGGGGACTCAGGGAGCGCGGTCGTTCCACATGAATTTTTTTTTTGGTACCAGCAATCAAACTCAGAACCTTGTACTTGCCAGGCAGGTACTGTGCTGCTGAGCTATCTCACCGGCCCTTCCATATGAATTTAAGGAATTTTCTATGAAAAATGACATTGGAATTTTGAGAGAGATTGCATTGGATCTGTAGATCATTTTGAGTAGTACTGAAAATTTTGTAATGTAATTTCATGTTCCTATTGTAAGTAGGATAGTTTAATATCTAAAATGGTTCACTTAAAATAATTTCATTTC
>NW_004955493.1:8146100-8147971 GCF_000276665.1 Chinchilla lanigera
GGGTTTATAATTTTCATTCTCTTCATCTGGCTTTTTGATATCATGGTAATGACAGACTTATAAAATGAGTTTGATTTCTTTCCTTTGATTTTTTTCAAAGAGTTTGGAAATAATTAATATTAGTTCTTTAAATGCTTGGTAGAATTTAGCAGTCCACCACTGTACATTTGAGGAGAGGGCCACCTCCAAGACCTGCCCTGTTTGACCTAGTTTGAAATTGTGGGCGGGCTGGCTGAGAGACCTCAGACTGGCAGACGCTGGTGTCAGGTTCTTTAGTTGGGCTGGCTGGCTTCCTGCTCCCTGAGGTCAGATGGTGCTGCTGGCTGTGCCCTGCGGTGAGACGGCTGGCTGGGCTCCGTGGTCAGGTGGGGCTCCTGGCTGTGATCATCTTTGATCAGGCAGGGTTGCAGATTGTCTTCTCGGGCTGGTTGGTCCTGTAGCTGGGCAGACTGCGTGATTGGCTCTGGGGCTGGGTGAGGTCTCTGGGGTCACCCTATGGGATGGGCAGGGCCACAGGTTGTGCTCTGCAGATGTGTGACCTTGGACTGAGAGTTCTTGAAGTAACTGCCCGGAAGCTGGGGTTGAGCAGGGCCGGATGTTCCTTCTGTTGATAATTGCTGACCTCAGGCTGCTTCCTGCTCTGGAGAGGACTCCTTGAGAAGCTTGCTGTGTGGGGCGCCTGGCCAGAGACTTAGCCCTAGAAGACCCAAGGACTGTGTTTCTTACAGGGGATGTTGCTGACCAGTCTCTCTGGCACAGCCCCTCTGCTGGCCAGTATGCAGAGATCTGTGAGCTGGTGGCTGCGTCTTCATCTTACCCCGGGTGGTCCGGCTCTGCCAGGACTCCCATTGTGTCCTGTGGGATGAGACCAGCGTGGGCCTCCTATGGAGGGATCCAGAAGGGTGGGGAAGCTGCATTCATCTGCCTTCAGCTCACTTTTGCCACTGTGGAAGCCGCGGCCCCCCCAGGAGTTCCGTGTGGCGCTGTGCCGGCTCAGGGGGCTGCTGAACCACTCCGCTCACCTTTCAGTTTGGGCTCTTTTTTTGGTTCTTGGCACATCTGGGCATCTCGGTCTTCTTCCTGAGTTCTGGAATGTTCTTTTTCTTTCAGTATATGTGCTGCTGAAGCAAGCACTTCTGGGATAGTCTTGATGGCATTCTTGCCTGTGAATAGTTGCTAGTTGGTTTTCTGTGAGGCAGAGCCAGTGGGAAGTCCCTCCCCTCTCCTCTCCTCTCCTCTTCTCTCCTCCCCTCCCCTCCCCTCCGCTCCCCTCCCCCTCCCTTCCCTTCTTTTCTGTTCTTCTCCCTTCTACCCCAGGGTTTGAACTCAGGGCCTTCGCACTGTACTACATCCCCAGCCCTTTTAATTTTTTATTTTGAGATATGATCTTGCTGAATTGCCCAGACTGAGCTTGAATTTATGATCTTTCCACCTCCGCCTCCCAGAGTGTAGGGATTACAGGTGTGTGATCACTCATGTCCTCCTTTTCTTATTTTCTGATGCATTTCAAATTCAGCCCTGAATACTTCAGTATGTATGTGATTAACTAGAATTAAATACTTGTTTATGGTTATTTTAAAAATAAAATTTATAGACTGAAAATGCAAATCTTCATTCAGTGAGTCTTGACAAATGTAACCTACACTCCTGTCAAGATACAGAGCACCACCGACCCAGACAGTTCTCCTTTGGCCCTTCACAGTCAGTTCTCAGCCTACCTGCACACCAGGAACAGCCACAGTTCTCTTTATTTTTCTGCCATAGGTTAGTTTTATCCATTCTAGAATGGAACAATACAATATGTAGATGCGTATATATATATATATATATTTTTATCCATTCTAGAATGGAACAATACAATATGTAGATGC
>NW_004955493.1:8148866-8153230 GCF_000276665.1 Chinchilla lanigera
AAGCAAAACTCCCGGCTGGGTGTGGTGGCTCAGGCTGTAACCCTAGCACTCCTGAGGCAGGAGGATCACTGTGAGTTCAAGGCCAGTCTGGGCTGCATAACAAAAAAAAGCCAAACCAAACCAAACTGAACCAAACCAAACTCCCCTCCAACAGAGTAATATACACTTACTTATTTTGTGAGTCTTTACCAAGTTAGTCATCATAAATACAGATTAACAGCCAGACTAAGGCTGAAAACATATGAAACAGATAGAACAATTACACTAAATTAGGGTACACTTTTAGATACATTGGCGATGCTGAATTACAGTAACTTTTCTCTC
This sequence comes from Chinchilla lanigera, assembly GCF_000276665.1. NCBI lineage: Eukaryota > Metazoa > Chordata > Mammalia > Rodentia > Chinchillidae > Chinchilla > Chinchilla lanigera. The sequence continues at coordinate 8,149,191 of NW_004955493.1, forward strand.
TCTCTTTTTCCCTTGTCTTTTATTTTGCATTTTATATACCGGGTTTCTTGTATAAGAGGAGCCACGTGATGTTCAAGCTTATGTATCTGATTTACTTCACTTAATATTATGGTTTTTTTCTTTTTTTTTTTTGGTCTTTTTGAGACAGGGTCTTGCTATGCAGTTCACACTGGCCTTGAGCTCACTTTGTAGCCCAGGCTGGTCTCAAACTCACAACGATCCTCCTGCCTCAGCCTCTCGAGCGCTGGCATTACAGGTGTGCGCCACCACTCACAGCTAACAATATGGTTTTTAATGTGGACTCATTTGCCTACAAATGACTTGCTTTTATCCTGCTCTTTGGCAGAGTAGTGCTCTATTGTGTATAAACACCACATTTTCTTTATCCACTCATCTGTTGAGGGACATCTAGGCCACTTCCAAGATTTAGCTATTATGAATTGTGCTGTTATAAACATGGGTGTGCATGGATCACTGCAATACGATGTCTTCAGAAGGGAAATAGCTGTGTCAAATGGAATGTCTATTTTAGCTTTTTGAGGACTCTCCGTACTGATTTCCACAGAGGTTTACCAGTTTACACCCCCACCCGCAGTGAAGATATACCTACCCTGTCAGCCTCCTTAGCTTTGTTATTGTTTGACTTCTTGAAAATAGCTCTTCTTTCCGGAGTGAGACGGAATTTGCATTTCTCAAATGGTCAGCGTCTTTTTATAAATTTATTACTTGCTGTAATCTTTCCGGTGTTATTCTCGTGCATAATTTGAAAAGGGAATGTAGGTTTAGAAGTCTTAGCCAGTAAAACAACTTCTTCCACACTGCAATGTCTGCTTTCTTTCCCCCTGCCTCTGGGACCGCTTTTAGCTCCTTCAGTTATTCTCTACATATCCAAATGGCGTGATTATTGTTACAATTTCTTTAAAAGCTATTTTAAACTAATTGATATGTAATATTTATGCAGTATAATTGGATACACACATACAGTGTGTAATGACTAAATTAGGGTGACTGGCATTTCACTCTCCTCAAACATGTATCAGCATGAATTGTTGTAGACTATGGCTACTGTACTATGCTAAACAACACCAGAACTGACTTCTCTTACCTAACTTAATCTCGGGACCCATTCTCTAACCTCTCTGTGTTTCTCTTCCCCGCTCCTTTCTTAGTTTCCAGTGACCACTATTTCACTCTTCTCTTCGGTGTCATCATGTTTTTTTTTTTTTTTTTCATTCTGTACATGAGTGACAACATTTGGTATTTTTGTTTCTGTGTCTGGTTTATTTACTTAACGTGATGTCCTCTAGTTCCAGCCACATTGCCATAAATTATAGGATTTCATTCTTTTTTTGGCTGAGTGTATGTATGTATCTATCAGTTAAAATGAAGGAATGGTCAGCTGGGCAGGGTAGTGCACACCTGTAATATTAACACTCAGGAGGCTGAGGCAGGAGGATTGCTGTGAGTTCAAGGCCAGCCTGGGCTATATAGTGAGTTCAAGGACAGTCAGTACTACATAGTGAGACTCTGTCTCAAAAAAAAAAAAATGAACACATGATCTGTACAGAAATCTCTTATACGAATGGCCAACAGATATATGAAAAAATGCTAAATATCACTGATCATCCAGTGAATGCAAATCAAAATCATAAAGAGATGTTATCTTACCCCAGTTACAATAGCTATTAGCAAAGAGATAGAAAATGACAGATGTTGGTGAGGATACAGAGAGGGGGAGCTCTCGCCCACTGCTGGTTAGAACGTAAGTCAGGGCAGTCACCGTGGAAAACAGTGTGGAGCTTCCTGAGATTGCGAACTGTAGGACTACCTTATAATCCAGCAGTCTCACTCCTGGGTTTGTAGCCAGAGGAAATTAAATCATTATATCCGAGACATTTTTGTGTCTCTCTTAATCGCAGTACTATTGACTGTCTCCACTCTCACACGCTTCATAGTTGGATTCATATTCAAGTCTACATTATTATGACCATCTAAGTGGGTTACAGCTGAGCCAAATTATATGGCTTTATTTTCCTGTAAAACTTTTTGTTTTCTCTTGGAAACCCAGGTAATGAGTGGAAATTTCGGGTATCATGTTGAGGTTGTGGTTTACAGGTAAATCATCCCTTTCAAGGTCTAAATTGCCTTCATACCTTGAAGAGCGGTGGTAAATGGAATCGAACTGATCCCAGAGAACCTCTACTGAAGTCACCCTGAGTGACTTAGTTACACGATTCCCTGTTCTTTCTCCTCCCTCTCTCTCCTCTCGTTTACTGCCCCCAGCGGATCACAGGCTCCCAGCTGTCCCCCACGCTCCAGTACTTTGGGCAGTCCCTAAGCGGGGGCCAGGACCTCACAATGGATGGATTGATGGACCTGGCTGTGGGCGCTGAGGGGCACTTATTTCTGCTCAGGTGAGAATTCCTTCAGCAGCAAACCAGCTATTCTGCCTGAAGGAGCTTTTTTTTTTTACGGCCTGAAGTCTTGGGCTGGTCCTCTGGTGTCCCTGCAGATCCCAGCCGTTGCTGAGAGTAGAAGCAACCATGACTTTCAAACCCAGGGAAGTGCCGAGGAATGTGTTTCAGTGTCAGGAGCAGGGAGTGAGAAGCAAGACTGCTGGAGTGGTCACAGTGTGTCTCCGTGTCCGCAAGACCACGCGGGATCGTCTAAGAGAAGGTGAGACTTGGGAGGTAAGATTCAAAAGGTTCAGTGACTGGGGATGTTGAGAGGTGGCTTAGTCATCTCCCAGCCCTTCTACAAACCTGAAGGAAAATTTCAGGTGGCTTGACAGCCGTCTACAAGTTTGGCTGGAGTGAGCAAGCTGCTCCCCTGCCGGGTAGGGACATCCAGCAAGCTTCCCCGGAGACATGAGCAGATGGCACTTCTTGACTTTCTCAGTTCTCCAGGGAACTAGGGACCTCGCACCTGTGAACAAATTAGGTTCATATTTTTTTTTAAGTGGAGCGAGAACTCATTTGGGGAGACTGAGTTAATGAAGCTGCACACAAATTCATAAAGTATTCAGATATGCACTTTATCAAGAGTGACCTGAGTTCTTCCTTTCCTCCAGTTCTTAAAGAGTGGAGTCATGCTTGGAGTGGGAGAATGCCAATGACAGAACTAGAAAGAAATAGAAAGAGGAGAAAAAAAATCTAGTACCAGACTCAGGAGGATCATTTCAAATTCAAGGCCAGGCTGGGTTACATGGTGAGTTCAAGGCCAGCTTGAACTATATACTGTCTAAAAAATAAAACAAAACAAACAAAAACAAAACAAAACAAAAAAAAGTTTTGGAGAGTAAGGAATAGCAGAAAAGGCATCCCTAAATGGTACCTTGAAAATCTTCTTAAGTCCTAGGTTGACTTATAAGCTATGAAGTCTCAGGTAATCCAATTTCCTCATAATTATGCAGGAAATCCAGTAGAAAGTACCCCTGGAAAGCTAAAAAAGCTGAGCAGAGGATTAAGTGGCTTTCCAGTGGTGAGGAGTCAGAAATTTAAGAGGTTCTTGGTAAAGACCCTTGTTTTTTCTAACAACCAAGAAAAACAATAGACAATAGAAACAGACTCATAGATGATTCTGAAATTAGACTGATCATATAGGAATTTTGAAAAATGCAACTAATATATTTGAGGGGAAAAGAGGAAAAGATGGAGAACTTGAGTGAAGACTTAGAAATCATAAAATAAAGTTAAAAGGAAATTCTACCAATGGAAAATACAATGACAGAAATTAAGAATTTGAAAAATTTAACGGCAGATTAGAACAGAATTATTGAGCTAGAAGATAAATTCAATGAAACTATCCAAATTAACACACACAGAGAAAAAAAAGGAGGAAGAGTACAGACAAATCACAAAAGAAACATGGGATATGGTGAAATATCTAAAAAACATGTAATTAAAATTTCAAAGGGAACCAGGCGTGGTGATGCATGCCTGTAATCCCAGCACTCGGGAGGCTGAGGCAGGAGGATCGTTGAGAGTTCGAGACCAGCCTGGGCTACAAAGTGAGCTCAAGGCCAGCCTGGACTGCATAGT
>NW_004955493.1:8153330-8168098 GCF_000276665.1 Chinchilla lanigera
TAGAGTTTGCTACACCTATTATTCTCTACATGAGCTCAAGGCCAGCCTGAACTGCGTAATGATAGATAAAAAAAAAAAAAAAAAAAAAAAAAAATTCAGAGGGAGAGGGACAGGGGGAGAAGAGGAAGACAGAGATGTGAAGGAGAGGGAGAATAAATGAGGATGAAGCAACAAATAGTGGTTGATCATTTTCCAAAACTGATGAAAGACATCAAAATTCTTTATAAAATTAAAGCAGGATGAATAAAGATAAAACCGTACAGCAGTATATTACAGTCAAAAATACAATTAATTCTCTAGTATATAACAACAACTACCATTTTAAGCACTTACCCTGTGGGCGCTATTTAATTTTCACCACTGGAAAGGCACAACTGTTACCCTCCCCTTGAAAATAAAGAATCAAGGCTCCAAGAGCTCAGGTTAGATACCCCGAATCATAGAGTTGGGGTGCAGAGGACCTAGGCCTCAAAGCGCTTGTGGCTGAGTAGGCAGCCCAGACTCCTCACCGCCATGCTACCCTGTTCTTTCAGCAGATGTCCAGGCTGCTGTCTCTTATGTCCTCGCTCTGGACTCACAGAGCCACTCACATCCCCGCACCATCTTTGATGAGACCAACAGTACGACGTACAGACAGAGGCAGACCCTGGGGCTGACGCAGAAATGCAAGACCCTGACACTGCTGTTACCGGTGAGCAAGGGAGTGGCCAGACCCCTGGGTCAAGAGTGAGGTGGGCTTGGAGGGCACAGGAGGGAGGATCCCCTAACACCCAGTCTCTCTCAGAAATGTGTAACTGCCTCAGTGACTCCCATTGTCCTGCGCCTCAACTACACTCTGGTGGGGATACCTGTGTCCTCTTTCGGGAACCTTCGGCCAGTTCTGGCTGAAGACGCCCCAAAGTTTTTCACAGCCTCGGTGAGTCCTGGAGTTGGGTCCCAGCTGGGGGATAGAAAAGACAGGAGGCTGATTGCTGCAGCTTGTCTTATTTCAGTATTTTATTTTATTGTTTCATTTCACTACCCCCTTTCCTTTCTTTTATCATATTCTTAATTTTCAGTTTCCCTTCGAGAAGAATTGTGGCAATGACAACATTTGCCAGGATGACCTCAGCGTCACTTTCAATTTCACAAAGTGAGTTTCTTCCCACCGCCGTCTTCCTATCCGCTCCATGATGCGGTGCTGGGTTCTTCTCCTGGCTGAGGGAACCTGCACAAAGCAGCTTCTTCGGAAGTGTTTGTGTGCTGCAAGGTCCTTAGTGGCCGTCCATCCATCCATCCATCCATCCATCGCCTCTCCCTGCAAGTGCCTGTGTCCCCTTTCCACCAGGACAGACTTGCCCAGGGCAGCCCCCGGTGCCGCACTGTTGCTGTCTTTTGCTCCCACAGCCTGCATACCCTGGTGGTGGGCGACTCCCGGGGCCTCAATGTGACGGTGACCGTGAGAAATGAGGGTGAGGACTCCTACAGCACTCAGGTCACCCTCTACCACCCAGCGGGCTTGTCCTATCGGATATGGTCAATGGTCCAGGTAACCAAACCCTTCTCGGGCCTCTCTGCCCCTTGCTTTCCGTTTCTCCATGACTGGTCTTGGTAACATCACACTTGCCCCCCAGAACCAGCGCTCACGGCGATCTTGGTCCGTGAACTGTTTGTCTGGCTCCTCCACCCAAGAACCTGGAGCGCTGAGGAGCACCAGCTGCAACATAAACCACCCCATCTTTCCCGACAACTCTGAGGTCAGAGCTATTGGTTTCCCCATTCCTTTTCTCTCTTGTCTTCTTCTGGAATTCTCCTCCTCTTTCTCCTCTCCTCCTCTTTTCAGAGTTATTTGTTTGTTTTTGTCTTTTTGAGACAGGGTCTCACTATGCAGTTCAGACTGGCCTTGAGCTCACTTTTTAGCCCAGGCTGGCCTCGAACTCACAGCGGTCCTCCTGCCTCAGCCTCCTGGGTGCTGAGATTACAGGTGTGCACCATGCCTCCTCTTTTGCTATTTCTTCCTTCTTCTTTCTTTAAAAGTGAGGGCTCCCTTTTTTTTCTTACAAAACAGCTTTATTGGGATATAACTCATATATACCATAGCCTCATCCATTTAACAAGTACAATTCAGTGGCTTTCAGTGTATTCACAGTGATAAATCTTGAGGTCTTGGTACTGGCCCCCAACCGCCACCTCCCCAGCCTCTGACAACCACTAATTTACTTTGCCTCTGTAGCTTCTCATATTCTAGATATTTCATATGAATGGAAACACACAGTGTGTGGTCCTTCATGACTCGCTTCTTCTAATTAGTAGATTTTCAAGGGTCGCTCACTGATGAGTCCTGCACTTCCTTTGACTGCTGAACGCTATTCTGTGGCAGGGATTGATGGGGTTTTACTTCCTTATTCATCAGCTGGTGAGTGTTTGTGTCTTTCTTCTCTCCTGTTCTCATCACCGTATCTCCTTTCTCCAATTCCAGGTCACCTTTATTGTCATATTTGATGTAGATTTTGGTGCTTCCCTGGGAAACAAACTACTCCTCAAGGCCACTGTGACCAGGTACACTGATTCCTTGCCTTGGAGGCCCCTTTTCCAGGGTGAACTTTCTCCCTCTCCCTGCTGATTTTCTGTTCAGATCATTTATTCATTCACTGAACAGCCATCAGATAAACCAGGCGCCAGGCATTGTACTGAGTGAGGGTGGGACAGTGGTGATAAAGGCAGCTGTTCCTGTCCTCACAGACAGGAAAACTGGTGACTGTAATACAGTATGAAATGAGTGATTAAATGGGGAGGATGTCCAGTGTTCTTGGGAGTTTGGTTTTCAGAAAACATTTCTGAAGAAAATAATTGAAGACAGAAAGAAGAAAGGATGCACCGGGTCAGGCCTGGAGCCTGGGAAGATCCGGGTGTGTTTAAGAGTGGCCAAGCACATGGCGCAGGATCTGAGTTGGTGGTGGTTAGATATGGGCCCTGTCACAAAGTGACTGATGAGTAACCCCAGCACTCAGGAGGCTGAGGCAGGAGGATCGTTGCGAGTTCGAGACCAGCCTGGGCTACAAAGTGAGCTCAAGGCCAGCCTGAACTGCATAGCGAGACCCTATCTCAAAAAGACAAAGTGACCGATGAGCAGTTCTAAGGGAATTGCAGTTTAACCTATAGGAATGACGTGATTATATTTGCACGTTAGAAATGTCATTCTCTACGAAGGCTGGAGTCTTAGTCACTTTCTTGTTTCTGGGACAAAATACTTGTTACCTGCAACTTAAAGGAGGAGGGGTTCATTTTGGCTCAGCTTAAGTCCATGGTTGGAAGATGCAAAGGCACAAACCCCAAGGTAGAAGGGGCTGCTCACATCCGGGCAGGCCGGAAGCGGACAGGAAGAGGGAGGGATTTACACCCCTTTAGGCCACGCCCCCAGTGACCCTCCTCCAATCAGGCTCCACCTCCTAGCGGTGGATGCATCCAGCCTTGAGCACAGCACCCCCGTGATCCAATCACCTGCCCCCTCTGAGCCCTGAAGGCTTTGTGGGGACATCCAGACCTAAACCGTAACAGCTGGGAGTTGGGGTGCAGCAGTTTTGTACTCAGAGGACCAGCTGGAAGGTCGCTATAGCCATCAGGGCGAGCAGAGCTGGACCGGGGCCATGTAGGGGTGAGGCTTAGAGAGCAGGACTTGGTGAACGACTGGAAGTAGTGGGTGCTGGACAGAGAGAGAGAGAGAGAGAAGGAAAAACCGGTTCCCAGGTCCCAGGCGCTGGCTAAGATCTCTCTTTCCTTTCAGTGAGAACAACATGCCCAGGACTAACAAAACTGAATTCCAGCTGGAGCTGCCTGTGAAATACGCCGTGTACTTGATAGTCACCAGGTGCCGGCCCCAGGACTGTAGCTGGGCCTACAGCCGCTGCACTCCTGTATCTGTGTTTGTGAGTCTGTGTTTGTGTATGTGTGTGTGTTGTGCATGTGTGTGTGTTGTGCATGTGTGTGTGTTGTGCACGTGGGTGTGTTGTGTACGTGTGTAAGTGGCCCAAACTGGCGCACACTGTGTCCGATCTGCCTTGCCGCTGCACACCCGCTCCTCTTAAGGGTGCATTACTGTGAGCCTGTGTGTGCCTCACACACAGCCTGAGACCCCCTCCTACGAGGCCCCTCACCTGTCACCTCCTGTCTCTTCTTTCTCTCTTTAGTGGCGATGACTCTACCAAGTATCTCAACTTCACAGCTTCAGAGACCAGTCGGATCATAGAGCACAAGTACCAGGTGGGGAGCAGCGGAGGAGGGCAGCGGGTTTGGGGAGTGCAGAAGTGTGTGGAAGAGAAGGGGAGGGACGGCGGCAAGGATGGGGGGGGCTCCTCTCACACTCGCACACAGAGCGAGTGCCCCTTGTCTGTATCACCCACCTGGAAGGCACTGCTGCGCTCCCTGGTTTACAGATGGATACAGCAGGGCGTGGAGACCTTAACAGAGCATGTCCAAGTACTCACAGCTAATAGGTGGAAAAGCCAGGGCGTAAGGCCCGCCAGTCTGGCTCTCAAGTGTATGCTGATTGGCCACCCTTCCTGCCTCCCGGAGAGGGGCAGTACATGGCCCTTGTCCAGGGTCCTGGGCGTAGGGACCGGGGAAGCCAAGTCCTGCAGCTCACGCGGATGGTGCAGCCGTCGCCCTGACCCCACCCTTTCCTGGTCCAGTTCAGCAACCTGGGCAAGAGGAACCTCCCCATCAGCGTGGTCTTCTGGGTTCCTGTGGGTCTGAACGAGGAGGTCGTGTGGGAGCGCCCTCAGGTCACCTTCTCCCCTGTGAGTTCCGCTGGGCCTGGGAGGTGGGGCCCAGTCCTCCCTCCACAGCCCCGATCTTTCCTGAAATACCCATTTCCTTCACTGAAGCCTCTTCTGCGCCTTCCCCGGACTCTGAGAATGGGTCTGGAAACCCTCATTTCCCTCTCCTCACGGACTGTCTCCTTCCTCAGAATCTCTCCAGCGCCTGCAACACTGAGGAAAGACCACCCCCTCACGCTGATTTCCTGGCTAAGCTGAAGACGACAGGTGTGCTGGTGAGCAGCAGCCTCACCCCAGCCTGGGAGCCATGCGGCCCCCTCCTCAGCTCCAGTATGGCCTCCTGATGGAGAGGGCTGGGATGCAGATGCGTTTCTGTACCATTTCCTCCGTTATCGCCCTCCTCCCGTCCCTTCCCTAGAACTGCTCCGTTGCGGTCTGCCAGAGAATTGAGTGTGATATCCCGTACTTCAGCGTCGAGGAGGAATTCCGTGCCACCGTCCACGGCAACCTCTCATCCAGTTGGTATATCAAGGTCCGCGAGGTCCGGGGCCTCATGGGGCAGGCACTGTTGCGCTAGTCCGGGGCCCCTGGCCCGACGCCTACTGTGTTCTCTTCCACAGACGTCGAGTAACCACATCTTGGTCGTGAGCACAGCGGAGATCTTGTTTAACGACTCTAACTTTGCCTTGCTCCCGGGACGGGAAGTCTTTGTGAGGTCCCAGGTAGCTATCTCGGGCGCAGAAGGCCTGCTGGAGGGTGGAGGAGCGGCTGGGCTTGTGAAGACCGCCTTTGGAGCTGGGGGCAGGCGAGAAGCAGGCGGGGAGGAGGAAGGATGGCTGGGTACTGGGCACACCGGGAAGGCGAAGGCTTTGGGGTCAGGGGGTGCACAGGCGGGACGAGGGAACGCTCCAGAACTCCGGAATCGGCCTGACGCCTGTCTTTTCTCCTCTTCCTCCCCCAGACGGAGACCAAGGTGGAGCTAAGTGAAGTTTACAACCCTCTTCCTCTCATTGTGGGGAGCTCCATTGGGGGACTGGTGCTCCTGGCCCTCATCACCGCGGGGCTGTACAAGGTGTCCCTGCTTGGCCCTCTTCCTGCCCCTCCCCCACCTCACGCTGCAGCTCGGTCGGGGTTCAGCTCCCCGCGCTGCTGCTGGCGCTGTGTGGCCCTGAGCAATCAGAGCCTCTCAGGCCTCAGTTTCTTTAGTGATACCCATGCCCGTTAGGGGACAGAAAGGGGGTTAATGTGTGTAGAGCAACTAGAATGGCCCCTGGATGACCAGCCACAATACGAGATTTTTTTTTTAAGACATGGTCTTGCTATGCAGTTCAGGCTGGTTTTGAACTCACTAGGTAGCCCAGGCTGGCCTCGAACTCCTGTGATCCTCCTGCTTCAGCCTCCCGAGTGCAGGGATTACAGTCATCCATCACCACGCTCAGCAGGAGACATTCCTCTTGTTATATTTTATATTTCCTTCCTGGACCCACTGTTGGTGCTGTTGCCCTCCCTGCCTCACTTGCCTCAGGTCCCTTCCACCCTCTTCGCCCTTTTAGTGTTTGCTCTTTGGGGCCCCTCCGTTCCCCTCCTGTTCTGCACGGCCTTCACTTGCTCCCTGGCTCTGTGTCCCTTACATCTCTGTCTCTGTCCCTCAGCTTGGCTTCTTCAAACGGCAGTACAAGGACATGATGAGCGAAGCTGGTCCCCAGGAGGCACCACCCCAGTAACGGCTCCTCCAACCGAGAACAAACGGCTTTGTCAGAGCAACAAGCAGGCCCCTGGGCTGCGGGACAGACATGTCTTGTAGGAGACTGCGGCAGGAAAGGCCTGCTTGAGTTTCCCTATGTGTGTGTATGTGTGTGTGCGCACGCGCGCGTGCGTGTGTGTGTATGTTTGTGTGTGTATGTTTGTGTGTGTGTGTGTGGTTCCATGTGTGACTAGTGTCTGTTGCATATGGGCCAAGTGCCTTAGCACGGTCTCTCGGACCCCTGTGTATAGGGGAGAAGTTGCTGCTGGGCCTTCCTCCGGCAGGAGCGATGGCATCCTTCTGGGCGAGCATAAAGGGAGAAGGAAGCAGCCCTCTGGTGGGTGGAGGAAGTGAGGAACCCTGTGGGCGAGTGTGCAGGTGTGAGGCAGCCTGCGTCACCGGGGTGAGGCGGACCCCGAGAAGCCGAGCCAGTGCAGCGCCAGCCCACACCAGAGGTGATCGGCCGATAAAGATTCCAAGGCGGAATCACAAATCTCCCTTTTTCTCTACCTCTCTTACTTTTATTTTGTTACTTTTATTGTTGAATTGATAAACCTGTCCATAGTGCAAAAAGCAAAAGACATTCAGGATGTGTGATGGAAAGTCTCTCTTCCCAGCTCTTAAAGTCCGTCTCATAGGGGCTTCAAGCTGTGTGTGTGTTTTTGGGTCACCTTCAGAAAGATTCTAGGCACACACACACACACACACACACACATACATACATACATACAGGCTTTTTTTTTTACACAAATGGTAGCATACTTTATACTGTTCTAATCTTGCTTTTTTCATTAATACAGCACAGAATGTTTCATGTCAGGACACAAATTACTTTTTCTCTTTTACACAGGTGTATAGTACTTCATTCCATGAGTATGTCGTTATATATTTAGCCAGTCTTCTTTGGATATATTGTTTTCAACGTCTCACTGTTACAAAAGATGCCAAAAAAAATAAATTGGATGTATGTTGTTTTTGCGTTTGTGCTAAGGATCATTTATAGGGTGCCTTTTTAGAAGTTTGAGATCCCCCAGGATCTCAAGGATTTGAGTGGAGGAAGTTTATTTAAGAGATTTCCCCCTTGAAATACGCACCAGGTGAGGGGAGTGAGCTGGGGGAGGGAAGGGAGCTGGTAGCTGTCACCAACAGAGACGGCACTGCGAGCCCTGGAGCTTGGCCTCGCTGGGATGCTCTGGGAGGTGATGGGCCTTAGCATTATCCTACCCAAGGGGAGAGATCCGTGAGGTGTTGCTATGATTCATATCTAAATGCCCCCCAAAGTCTCACGTGCTCAGAGGTAGGCCTTTTGGAAGGTAGCTAAATCTTGGGGCACAGTGTGCGCCGGTGGGTTTACCCACGAGGAGGAGGAGGAGTTCGGCAGCTGCATGTGCTGTGGAGGTTAGGCTGGTTGAGGACGTGAGATGGAAGGGTATGGTCTCGTCCCCAGCCTCTCCCTTCCTCTCTGCTTCCTGGTTGTCACGGGATGAGCAGCTGAGTGCCACCCTGCCCTTTTACCATGGAGTTTCTTCCCTGCAGTCACCTGACTCTGGACTGAACCCCAGAAAGGGGTTTCTGGAACTGTGAGCCCCAGAAAGCCCTCCTCCTTTACATTGTGGCGGTTGGGTATTTTGTCCCAGTAACGGGAAAGTGCTAATTCAGGTACATAGATACCATTTGCTCAGACCTACTGGCCGAGGGCTACTGATGGTGGGGAGAAGGTGTTAATCCCCTGGCACTCTGGGCTGACTCACATGAGGGCAGAGAAAGAGGTACAGGTGGGATCAGTTGGAATCTTTTTTTTTTTTTTTCAGTTGGAATCTTTTTTTTTTTTTTCAAGATTTGTCTTTTTTTTTTTTGGTACCAGGAATCGAACTCAGGACCTTGTACTTGCCAGGCAGGCGCTTATGCCACTGAGCTGTATCCCTGGCTCAGCTGGAATCTAGCAGAAGAGCACAGACCTTGGCAAGGCCCAGGGGGATACGGGTAGGACCAGCTGGAAAGTGTGTCCATTTCCAGGTGCCCCACCCTCTACCTGCTAGCATGCATCCTCTCCAATTTTCACACTGGTCCTGCAAAGTGCTGGCCACTTGCTATTTGGTGTTATCTGAATTTCATTTATGAGGAGACCTGAGCTTAGAGTATCCTAGTTGCCCAAGGTCGTACTGATTGATAAGAAGGGAAGGTAGCTGGAATTTAAACTCAGCTGTCTTGCTCTTAAGTTTTTCTTTTATTTTCCTGGCAGCCTCAGGGCAATGACCCTGAAGCAGGCATTGTGGGAAGAGTGACTAGTTTTTAACTTTTTTTTTTTTTTAATTTTTTAGCTGTTATGGTATTGATTTGAACCATATGAAATTGCCAACGTGTTTACAAAAAAAAAATTTTTTTTAAAAAGGAGTTCATTCCGTCTTGCTGGCTCCAAATGTCTCTGCTCAAATGATCCTCCTGCCTCAGCCTCCCAAGTACCTGGGACTGCAGATGCATGCCCTCTTGCCAGGCTTTGTGGGAATTTTTTGGACAAAAATGTTGATTTCACTATATTCATTGAGATGCAAGAAAATCATGGTTTAGATGAACACCTGTTCCAGATTAATAGGAAGAGAGGGGTGAGAGAAGGTGTTGGGGTATCGTTTCAACACACCAAGGGCTTGTGTGTTGAATTTTTTTTTCTTTTGGTTTTTTTGAGACAGGGTCTCGCTATGCAGTTCAGGCTGGTCTTGAGTTCACTTTTGTAGCCCAGGCTGGCCTCGCACTTGCAGCGATCCTCTTGCCTCAGCCTCCCGAGTGCTGCGATTACAGGCGAGCACCACCACGCCGGGCTTGTGTGTTGAATTTTAATCCCCACTGGGAGATATTAAGAGGGTAGAAACAATCTGACCTTGGTGTTTAGAGGCGGGGACTTTGCAATAAGGTCATCAGGCTAGAGCTCTCTGCTCCAGGATTTTTGTGCAGAGATGGGACACTGAGGCCTTTTTCCTGGGAAGCAGCTTTATTTGTGCTGGTGCTGACTCAGCGGATTCGTACCCAGAGGCTGAGTGCCACACATAAAGTAGTTGTACCCTTTCATACAATTTTTGTGTCTTTGTCTCCCTTATATGGGCATACAGTCTGGTTCAGTATACATTGACATTTTCCAGGCTTGGTGGCTGTGATTTATGTTACAGAGTCGCACCAGAACCGCACATGCGTGCACAGAGGCTGCTGTTGCTGCAGTGTAAAAAGTTCCCGCCCCAGTACATTGGGAAGGGCCCTACCACACCTCCAGGACTGAATCCTGGTAGTTTTGTAAGATGGAGGGAGACCAAAAGGGACACAAGCATACTCCCTATCTCACCATGTGACTCCCCGCCCTGCCTCAGGACTCTGCCAGTAGCAAGACCACCAGCAGATGTAAGGCTTCAACTCTGGAGCTCCAGAACTGTGAACCAAAAGAAACTTCCTCCCTTATAAAGTACACAGCTTTGGATGTTTCCCTGCCGTCGTGAAAAGTGGACTCCTACAGAGGATGCGCAGGGGAGGTGACATCTGATGCAAGGAAGGGCACAAAATGTCCAGGAAGAGTCGAGTGTAGTGTGGGTGAGGCTGGAAGTGTAGGTAGAAACTTGGCCTTATAAGCTTTTTTTTGTCTTTTTGAGGCAGGGTCTCGTTATGCAGTTCAGGCTGGCCTTGAGCTCACTTTGTAGCCCACGCTGGTCTCAAACGCGCAACGATCCTTCTGCTTCAGCCTTCCAAGTGCTGGGATTACAGGCGTGTGCCACCACACCCGGCTTTGGAGTCTGTTTTACTCAAGATGCAGTAACGGGGTCATTAAAGGAGGGCGGAGGAAACAATGGATGTTTGTGTTCTTGGGGTGAAACAACACAGGGTCACCTTCGGATAGTTCTGTACAATCTTATCACCTGGCTTAAAAATGAAATCTGTTTAGAAATTTCCTTTTTTCCTTAAATTGAAAGATAATGAAATCTTCAGAGATCCTTAATTGATGCATGTTAGTCAGCTGTCCTGTGGCTGGGTACAATAGCCACGCCCATGATGTAAAGAAGAGGTTTCATTGGTTCACAGTTTTAGTTCCTGGTCAGCTGGCTGCAAGGCAGGAACATTCCGAGGGAGGATGGGAGAGGAGATTGTGGTAGCTGCTGAGTTCATGGTGGCCAGGAAGCACAGCAGGGGAACGGTGCTGGAGAAGAGCCAGGAACCAAGTATAGTACCCGTGGTCACAAGTCTATGACCCACCCAGACACTAATCTACCCAGCATTTCTTAATCCAGTGGAGCTGACAAGTCAGGGTTAACGGTCACTCCCAAGGAGGGAGAGAGCCTCTGTACCGTAGTCACCAGCCCTAGTGCAGGGGCCTCAGATCCTACAGACCTGGGATCTACATTGACATCTGTTGGAGACCACTACAGAGTGGCTCTGAGCAGGATTTAATGCTAACCAACTGGCTTTCCGTGTTTACTTGAGAGTGGTCCAAAGCTTAGGCACGTTGTCTGGGGATGGGCAGTGGACTCATAGTAAGTAACCTCTGTGAGTCCCTGTCACCCTGAGGCCTGTATTGGCCTGTGGAGCTGTGACACCTCAAAGGACAAGATAAGGCCACAGCTGAGGATGTCTGGCTCCAACCCCAATTAATTTAAAGGAGACTGTAGCTGCAGGCATCTCACTTCTGCAGTGACCGCCTTCCTGGAGATAACATTGTTCTCCTAATTAACATAATGTATTACTTGGAGAAGTCCTTAAAAGGATTCCCAAGTCCTGCCCAGATTCCTGCATTTTCTTCAGTATCCCCCTCCCTTGTTTGTAAACCAAATAAATACAGGCTGCCCAGAGCTGTCTTTGTCTAAACTCAGAGAATAGTGAAGCTGTAAGAGAGTGAGACCCTCCTGGAGCCCTGAAATCATTTCAGTTGTCTCATTTATTTAAGCCTTCGCCTTCCACTCGCTTGGGAGATTGTGGGCCTGAACTAAGCGTTATTTAACCCAATAGGCATCACTGAATGAAAAGACTGTGTTGAATTCAGCCATATAGGTGCTTTATGATGAGCTGGAAAATAAATAATTTCACGTGACAAATTACCCCATCATGACTACAAAGTTACTAGCAAACAGAATCATAAATCTCTGGTGATAAGCAATTTAACCCAGGAAAACCTGCTGTTGCCTTTTTTTGAGGGGGGCAGCAGTCTTTCACTTCAGAATAAAGAAATTCCTTTGGCATCCATCCTTTTTTTTTCTACTCAGTAATAGAATTCTTTTATTTTTTTATTTTTTCAGACAAGGTCTCATTATGTAGTCCTGACTGCAGAATGACCATGTTAGCCCTTGGCCCATATTCTTACAAGGTTAGAGAAGACAGAAATGAACAGTCTTATTATTGAAGACAGATAAACTAAACTTCACTGGAGGATGCTTCTGCACTTGGCTTCTTACACAACTAGCTGCAGCCTGGCTTAGTACAGAAAACCCACCGAAAACCTTGCCAAGGCCTCCCTGAGGGGTATGTCTTTGTAACCACTGAATCTCAATGCAGGCTTCAGTCTCACTCAGCATTCTTGGGGGGCAGTCCATGGCAGACAACCAAATGCTTACAACAAGGCCAGTTAAGCTATTCTTATACTTCACTCATTTTCTTTGTTTAAATACTGCCTGACTTGTTGCTGGCCAGAGTTCTTAGAACCTGGTCTAGTCCTGGGGCTGCTTGAATCTCGAATTGTGAATAAAAGCCAATTAAGTTCTTTAGATTAAATTTGTTGTAATTTTGTCTTTTGGTGAGGCCTTGTGATTCTGCCTCTGATGCTGCAGCTGTTCCTGTGTTGTAACTAATATCTCTCTCTCTTTTTTTTTCTTGGTACTGGGAATCGAACTCAGGACATTGTGCTTGCCAGACAGGCACTTATGCCACTGAGC
The DNA here is from genome assembly GCF_000276665.1 of Chinchilla lanigera. NCBI lineage: Eukaryota > Metazoa > Chordata > Mammalia > Rodentia > Chinchillidae > Chinchilla > Chinchilla lanigera. The sequence continues at coordinate 8,165,729 of NW_004955493.1, forward strand.
TATATCCCCGGCCTGTAACTAATATCTCCACCTTCCAAAGATTCTGTTTTCCTACTTGGTGCAAGAAACTAAACTTGTGATAAAGCTTGGAGGCATTTTGGTGATGCTATCCCATGTCCTAGCATTTTAATCTCCTCTTTCTTATTACTACTTACGATATGACCAGCACCCAAAATAGAGGAGTGGGAGTGCTTATTGCTACTCATCCTGGGGATGGCCACAGCTTGTAGTGTTTTCTGCTTGCGCAGGACTTCCTGCTGAGTCCATTTGGATTGGTCTCCAAGATTTATCTGTGACCTCTGAGGACTTCACAGGGAGGGTCCTGTTCCTTTCCACCTGGGGGCAGGATGACCTGATAGAGAGATAAACTGTGCTGTGTTTCCCCTGGAGATGCAGAAGAAAGGTACTAGAAGAGTGATGTGTATCCTGATGGTATGGATTTCCCATCCCCAGGGGAAATCATACAACTTTGTTTTTGGAAATTCCTAACTCTTAACCACTTTCAGCTTAGATTTCAAGGTGGCAGGCCCTAGGCCCAATCCAGCCATCATATTTTATTTGGCCTGTGTGGTCTTTTTTTGTCTGTTTTTGATTAGCTGCTGACATTTTAAAATTATAAGAGTTATGAAAGAAATCCAGATTTATGGCTGCTCTTGAAAAACCAGGATATTTGGCATCAGGGGCTATACCAGCCAGAGTGCCCTGTTAGGCAGGGCATAGCTTTGTCCACACCAGATCCCCAACTCCAAGTAGCACTCTGGTCTCTGAGGCCAGGGTCAGATGTATTTGAGGCGACCTTTGAGGCCTTGACTAACTCTGCAGCTCACCTCTGATTCTGCTTCTCCCTCTCAAAGTCCTGTTTTTCAAAGGCACCAAGGGTGACAGACCATAATTTTGAGTCTGGAATCACACTCAGATTCCAGACTTAAAATGGGCCATTTGGGCCAGACTGGATGCATCTTCTGCCCCTTACCACAGTCCCTCTCACCTCTCAGCTTCTGCCTACCCTCTTACCTTCGATCCACAACTCACCTTTCTTTTTCTATCATCTGACTCTTGCCTTTGCTTAAGTGTTACCTCCTGCAGATCCTGATTCTCCATGTGAGAAAAGTTCTGTCTGACACAAACTGCCACAGTAACCTGTGCCCATGGAGACTGGGCAGCCCTTACAGGATTCTCAAATGTACCCTCAGACCCTAGGACGTGTTACTCCTGGAACCTGTAATAAATAATTGCAGAATACAGATGCTGAGCAAATGGATGAATGAATCCTGTCTTTTTGAACCTTCTATCAGGAGACAGAGCTCTCAGAAATCTCTTTCCTTAAATTCCAGCATGGTCCTTGCGACCATGTGGCCTTCAGTCAACCTACTTCTTGATCAATCTTCATTCAGTCAATCTACATTTTTTTTTTTTTTTTTTTTCCGGTACTACCGGGAACCGAACTCACGACCTTGCGCTTGCCAGGCAGGCGTTTTTGCCGCTGAGCTAAATCCCCAGCCCAGTCAATCTACATTTTATAGACCAAGAGATTGAACATACAAAGGGACTGTGGCCAGACCATATATAAAAGTAGGCCTCTAATGCACAATCTCAGCAACCAATAACCCACCCAAGGAAGCTAGCCAGCCTACCATCCTTCTGTCAGGTTTGTAGGAAGTCAGATCATTATCTTTAGCAACCAGCAAAAAAAAACCTAATAATTTTAATTTTTTAATCAGCTTCATGTCCAGGGCTCAATTAATAATGATAAGCTTCTTTAATCCCTGTCCTTCCTTAATCTCTGTTATTACTAAACAAAGTCAAATATATATATTTAACCCATCTCCCGGGATAGCTCTTCTATCTAGCTTCCGGACAGCTTCTCCACGCCAACGGTCTCCGAGCAGGGTATACCGGAAGCTTTCCCTTATCTGTTGTGAAGTCTTCCAACTCCTCTGTCTGCCGGAGTCTCTGCAGTGATGGTGTAGAGCTCGTTTGGTATACTGAACTCTGAGTATAGCCTTTGGCTGTTCTTATTTGGTTGGCCTTTGTTTATTTCCATAATTCTCAGGTCCAGCTACTGTGACAAATAAATATGGTAGTTTCCTCTCCACACCCTCTGCGGCTATTTTCATTCTGGCACTGACTTCAAAGAACAATTGCTGAAATTGCTCCCCTTAACTGCTCCCCATTCCCGCTGGCCATTAAATCACTGGGCCTCTCAGAAGTTGGTGGTCAAGTTTGGCCCTGTATGCCTTTGGCTACTGAGAACTGTTTTGCCACCAAGCCAAGACCAAGAGCGAAGCTGAGTGTGATGACTTGGTCTTACTTCTCTCTGGAATGTCCCTCTTTCAGGTCTTTTTTTTTTTTTTTTTTTTTTTTTTTTTT
>NW_004955493.1:8168198-8170343 GCF_000276665.1 Chinchilla lanigera
TTGAACTCAGGACCTCACACTTGCCATGCAGGCACTGTGCTGCTAAGCTACAGCCCCAGCCCTGGAATGTCCCTCTTTCTGTTTGGCCTTAAAGAGAGACCCATTCCATGGTGGAGTTTATGCTCCACAGTGTTCCCCAGGACCAGGCAGAGAAGGTAGATTCCGGTGAAGACCTTATGGTCACTTAGCTCTAGATCAGTTTAATCTGTGGAAATATCTCCAGGAAGAGTTTGTTTATCTGAAGCATTAATTTGATTTTATGATACATCATATCATTTTGAATTATTGTCTGTTCTTTTATTTTTTTTTCAGGGGCCCCAGTCAGTTCACTCAAATGGACCCATAGACATCTTTTGGCCTCATTCACCTTTATGAACTGCCCATAGTAGGAGAGAACCTTTAATATAATCGGTCCAACAAGTATGTGTTACACAAGGACATATATGGGGGCTGAAGAATTAGTCTGTGCCTTGGATATATTAATTGAACTGAATCCCGAAAAGAAATTATTTCTTAGCATGTGTCAGCCAACATTGTACACAGGCTGGAAAACACTAATTGGATTATAAGTTTCTATTCATTACATAGGGGTGGATGCATAAAATGAGATGTATAATTAATAATTACCTTGTCTGGCATGTCAATAGGGATGACTGGACCTGGAAGAACATCTACTTTAGGGCCAGTTATGTCTGGTTCATGATAAGTCTCAGGAGGAGACTCTACCCAAGTAATGGGTCTAAGTAAGGGTGGATTTGGTACATAAGTCCAGTATTCATTTCCTGCAACTGGTGTTATACATATAGGACAGGCTATGATGGTTGTCATGGCAACAAACATATTCTCAGAGGTTTGTGGGAGGCCCTGGCAAGTCACCAGTGTGCAAGCCTTTTGCACTGTCTTTTCTAGCTGTCCCCATGTCATGCCTTTTGTCACTTACGTGGTTTTCCATGGTTGTGGTGTTCTGCTGTTTGTTAACACACAGGCATGCCTTTGTGCAATGTTACTCACTGTACTCACACTTGCCATGCAGGCACTTGTCTTCCTGTTTGGATGTCCTTTCACAGGACTTGAGCCTAGGTGTGCTCGTTAATTTGTCTTTTTGCCAGTGAAGTTCTGATGGAGGGTCTTTATTTTTTGTAAGCAGGTTTAAAATTTTATAGTAAAAGCAGTAAGGTCTAATTGTGTTTATGGGGGCAGCTATAGTCCCCCTTTCTGTTTATCTGAGCTTTCAGAGATAGACATACTCTTTGTTTTTCAAAGCCTGGCCTTTAGTGAATGTATCTTTGGCCATAATTATCTTTTGTGTTGAGGACCCAGCCCTGTCTAACTGCCTGTAATATTTATAACTAATTTAGCTGTCTACAGTATTTTCCTCTCTGAGGAACTATCCTCAACTGTGGTTAGGGGAGAAGTGATGTAGTTTCTATCTAGCTGCTTTAATCTGAGAAGGATCAACATAGGGGAGACTAAAGTCAGGGGCCTTCTCCAGAGAGCTAATCTAATGGGCCTCAGGTAGAAGTCATGTTGTTTAGCAGTTATTAATTCTCTTTATGAAGTTGACCTGGAGGATCCTAGTAGAAAGAATCTAGCACATTTATCATTGGTTTCATTTGCATGATCATATGGAGTTTGGCAACCTTGAGGCAAGAATAAATATTTGTTTTTGAGAAATTAGAGCATATATCATCAAGGCATGAGCACTAGACTGGAAAGGCGGTTTGGGGGAGGAGCCAAGTCTAGAAACTCTTCTTATGGGCCCAGACTAGCAATTGTAACTCACTGGCTGTTAGACCCCTCTGCTGATGGAGTCTGACATTTTGTCATAAGTCTTTCTATGTTTAGCTCTAAGAAGATGGAGAGTTTGGTGGTTTGGAAGGACAACCTTAGCTAAAGAATTTAAAGATTCTTGTTCAGATTTTATAGATTCTACTGTAGTTTTTTTTTCCTAGTGACCCATGGCAGCCATAAACTACTGGGGTAGCTGAAAACTGCCAGAAGGGGTCAATGATTGGAGCCTCTTTTTATATCTAGCTTATTATTATGGCATTGTTTTTATACAGCTTTTGGTTATACTTTTCTGCTGGGTGTTCAAGACCAAATTAAAATAAGACGTGGTTAGTTAAAATTAACCTCTAGCTGTCT
>NW_004955493.1:8170833-8172272 GCF_000276665.1 Chinchilla lanigera
GAATTCCTGTAGAATGTTAACAGACAACAGTTATATAGTTATATAAGGAAAATTTGAGCTCAAAAGCCACACGTACTATTTCAGCATGACATTATTTTTGTAACACTCTTAAATATCCATTTTAGTGTGGAAAAGCCTTTTTAGTCAAACATCTCCTTCTGAGCATTAGGCATTAAATGACACAAAGAAACCCTCACCTAAGGTGTTATCCTTTAATGCAGTGTCACTGAAGTGTTATGGAAAGCAGGATACCAGACTTTTTCAGATGGCATAAGGAACCAAGTACACTCAGAGAGACAAAAAAAACCCCTTTATTTGGCTAGCCTGGCTCAGAGAAGCTTGTGATCCATAACTTCTGAGCCCCAGAGACAGTGTTACAAAGGTTTTTATAGAGTTTGTGGTGAGAAAAAAATGAGCTCAAACAAAGACAGTTACTTAAAAATGACAGGTTTATAACTTTGGCCATTTGGTCAGCCTCAGTCAGTGGGGAGTTGAACCAAGGACAAGGAAGGTGGGGATAGGCATCATGAATTAAGGAGTGAAGTCCTGTATGTGAGGGAGGAGGAGGAGGCGGAGAAGAAGGAGGGGTCTGGGCATCTACAAGTTAGAGGGCTGGGAAACCACTCTATTATCACAGCATAGTGTAGCCCAGCCAGGAGGAGGGAGTGGGGAGTGTGGTTGGCCAAGGACAGAAACTGCTGTGATCCAGCAAAGGAGAGGACTGCCCTTTGAAATGGGCCACTTTTTTTCTTCAGAAGACGTTTATGACATTGTCTGGACTGTTCAGTGCCTAAACATCTCTCTCTCTCTCTCTCTCTCTCTCTTTTGGTACCAGGAATCGAACTCAGGACCTTCCACTTGCCAGACAGGTGCTTGAGCTATATCCCCAGCAACATTTCTTAGTGACACATATCTAACATATACATCACAGAAGCCTTTAAAAAACACTATTATTTGACAGGTGGTTTCATATTGGTTTGATATATACCTCTTATTACAAGTATCTGGAGTACAAGAGAAAGGCAGATATCTGAGTCTAGAAAAATGTTATTACCAGAAACAATTCCAGTTTTACATCTTAGAAGACCTGTACATTCAGAAGGCATGAATACATTTAGTACATCATGAAATTAGCTATAACGAATGTCAGAGCTATATGGAAATCTTTGTCTCTTAATATAGTTTAGTACCAAGAGCATCTTTTAGTAAAACCTTATTGTTTTACCTACAAAAACTTAGCCTTTTTTGATGATGACCAATGTAAATATATCACAGTAATAGGTTTAACAACATATATTGGGGTGTCTCTCTTAAGGCCACAGAGGCTATTGGGATTCCCCCTAGTGAATAAAGCCTGGAATAAAATACTTCTAGGTAGCTGCTCCTTTTTTTACCAAGGGAAGTTCTGTCCAGTAGTTTTCCTAAGGCTAAGGGGGTCC
>NW_004955493.1:8176256-8177045 GCF_000276665.1 Chinchilla lanigera
CTCACCCTCTGCCACAATCACTATGATGATTTTACTTTCTCTGTGCCTGAGGCTGAAGCTGTTGGCAGAGAGCTCTGTAACAGACTTAAACCTGATAGAACTAAGTTCCGAGCTGAAAAGATCTCAGGGGAAACTATTTCTCCTCTGTCACGCGCCTGTTTAGGGTTTTTTGCCAACTTGCTTCCAGTTATCTAGATCCAAAGTACCTACTTGAGGAACTGTATTTGGTTACCTCCTGTAGCATTTTTGATAAATTTTTAGTTGGCACCTGAGCCCTGAGGGTTTTAATAAGCTTTGGAGCAGCTGAATATATTTCTGCTCCCCAGTGGACCTGTTCTACTCCATGTTTTATTCCCAAATAAAAACTCTGGTTATCTGTGGCAGTGGGTGTTTACCTCTCTGCTCCCTGCTAGACGTCCCCGCAATTCTTCCTATGAAGTCCTTCTCCATCTCTGCCTCACGGTTTCTTTCCACTCAGGGTGGTCCTTACTCAATGATTTGTGTAGTAGTAATAATAGCTGTTCATGTGCTGACTATTGAGAGCTGATGAGTCTCCTGATCTTTTAAAAAAAATTAATATTTATTAGGCAATAATAGTAGCACAATTTCATTACAGTTTTCATCATAAAATAGATTTCCAACTATGTTTGTGGAATTGGTTCAGTTATAAATGCACAAAAAATCTTGTTTACATATTGTATGTATATGTTTCCATGAAATAGATTATGTGTGCCAAGTACTGAGTTCCCAAATCAAAGGAACTATGACCATAAAATTGAATTTGTGTAT
>NW_004955493.1:8178528-8180587 GCF_000276665.1 Chinchilla lanigera
ACAGGCCTCCACCATGACCGCTGGCATGGTGAGTTCTATTTCTGCATGCCAGCCACTGGCTCCTAAGTGACTCCTCAGGCAAGTCACTTAGGCCTGGGACAGACTCATAAGTTAATGTAGAAAGTCAACTGATTAATTCTAAAGGCTGCTCAGCCCCACCTCTGTGTGGTCTCCAACAGGCTTGAACTAGAGCCAGTAAATTATGAGTCTAGGAAGTACATGAGGATCACTCATGCAAGAGCAAAGCTACACATTTTAGTAATTTTCTTTGAACAGATTCATCTCAGCATTGGCCTCCTATTTCTGGTGATGGACTATTCTCCTCTTCCTGGTAGAAGGAGAACACCTTTCACCTGGAAGGTTTTGTCTTGCTTCAGGCAGGGAGGAAGAGGTCAGAGAGTATTTCCTGCATGTCTTCTTGCCCCATAACCTTTAGCTCAGAAGAATCAATATGGCAAAATGATATATTTTGAAGTAGGGCACCCCAAACCCCTTCAAAGCCAACCCAGGCTCATTAAATCTTTCACAACTGCCCAGTGAGGTGGGTATTATTTTTCCCATTTCTGAGAGCAGGATATTTATGATGAAAAGTTATGTTAAGCTGCCCCAAGTCAGGCTGACTTTCCATAGTTTAGGATTCAGCCCAGATGCGCTTGCTCACTTCCCTGGGCTGCAACTTAATCTGAGAACTGGGCAAAGCACCATGAAGCCTTCAAATGGAAGGGAAGTGCAGGCTGGGAGAAGGCCTGTCACCAGCACTCCAAGCTCACCCCCCTTCACTGACCACCTCTTTTCTATTATCTTTCCTCTCCCCTGGTTCCTAGTGCCATGGCTTTACCTTCCCTTTTCTCTTCTGGCTCTTTTCTCTGAAGTTAAGTGCAAAATAAATATTATATTCTTCTTTTTTATGGTATTGGCAATTGAACCCAAGGCCTTTGCACTGAGTTATATCCCAGCACTTCTTATTTTTTATTTTGAAATAGAGCCTTGTTAAGTAACTAAATTGCCCAGACTGGTTTAGAACTCCCAATCCTCCTGCTTCAGCCTCCCTGACTGCTGGGATTAGAGGCATGTGCTACCATGCTTGGCTTATTCCACCAAATCTCTGGCCGTCCATGGGGGTTTGAACTAAAACAAGACTTTCTGTCAATGTGTGTGAGCTGGCTATGCTTCCTCCCTTTGTGGCCTCTGTGTTTTCTTCACCCACCAGGTACACTTTGTGCTCCTTAGTTCCTTTATTTTCTTTTGCCCTCTTTTTTGTACTGGGGATCAAATGCAAGGTTGCGCTACCCCTAAATTATACTCCCATCTCTTCTGTTTTTTTTTTTTTTTTGTCTTTTTGAGATAGGGTCTCACTATGCAGTTCACGCTGGCCTTGAGTATTCCAGGCTGGCCTCGAACTCACAGCGATCCTCCTGCCTCAGCCTCCCGAGTGCTGGGAGTACAGGCGTGCGCCACCACGCTCGGCTCTTCTGTTTTTTATTTTGAGCCAGTCTTGCTAGTTTGATGAGGTAGGACTTGAATTGGTGATCCTCCTGCCCCAACCTCCCAAGTCCTGGGATTACAAGCTTGTGTATCACACCCAAGTTTCTTCAGTCTCTTACTCAGGCTAAACGAAGCTTCACTGTGTTCTACATTTATACCAATCCAGGTTGCTGTGCATCTCTGACAGGCAGAGTCTGCCTCGTTCTGAGCAGTGCTCTGATTTATGCAACGAGGTGATGTCGGCTGAGCGCTTATTTCATTCACTTCAATCTGCAGATTCCCCTTTCACCCACCCATCCAACTGTCCACTCACTGCTATAGTTTGAATGCCTCCTCCAAGACTCAGTTTGAAACTTATTTGCCATTTTGTATTAAGAGGCGTGGCTCTAAGCATAATTTGGTCATGAAAGCTTATGAACAGGTCAATGCTGCAATGGCTACATTAGGTTCCCAATGAAAGGGCAAGTTTTCAAAAAAAAAAAAACAAAGAAACTTTGCCAGTCATGGTGGCACATGCTTGTAATTCCAGCACTTGGGAGGCTGAGGCAGGAGGATCCTTACGAGTTCGAGGTCA
>NW_004955493.1:8181027-8184433 GCF_000276665.1 Chinchilla lanigera
CCCCATGACTGCACGTGTCTTTGAGGGGGAACACCCAGACACAAACCACAACGCATGCTCACTTGTCCTTTTGCCATGTTATGAAAGCCTGTGGCAGTTTGTTGGTGTATAGTCAGTTTCTATCTAGGGTGAAAGGTCCCGAGAACAAGGTGCCTGTGGATGAAAAGAAAAACGAGAGAGACAAAGTTATGGGATCAGGAGGCTGCAGCCTCTCAGACTGAAGCCTCAAGTACCACCCTCCTTAGCCTTTTATTGCGATACAAACAAAAAGCAGCAACAGGGCAAATGGGAGGAATAATTAACAGGATTGGCGAGGACAATACAACTCAATTCTCACAGGAATGAGACTTGACTTAGCCATAACGTTACCATTCCTTCAGGCATATCTTAGCAAGGCATCTAGAGCTGTCCCAGCGGCTTTCCACAGGGACACAGGTCCTGCTATCATTTCCTTTTACACCAATGCTTTTGCTATACTTCCTCCAGAATCAAACAATCATATGGCTTGGTCAGGCCCAAAGCCCCAAATAGGTAATACATTGAAAGATGAACTAAAGAATGTCCCTTCTTCACAGGAGTTGTTAGTATCATGCTCTTGGACTTCCCAGCCTCTGCAACCAAGCACCAAATAAAATTCCATTGCTTATAGGTTTTCCCATTCTGCGTTACCCTGTTATCACAGCGGAAGCAGACTACGACACCTACCCACCCGTCTACCTATACACACAAACGGCCCTCTCACCACCGTCCACTCACGTACCTGTCAGACCTGTTCTGTGTGTTTATTCAGAGATTAAGGCCAGTGCTGAAGAGACGAGGAGAATGAGACTGCGTAGCTCCCTCAGTGAACTCATCTAGATGGTATCGTGCTTTGTTCTGCATGAAGAGACTGATGTGAGAGTGACCTGGAAGCAAGATGGCGCACAGTAGGCACTGCATCACTAGCAGTGTTGCCATGAGATGGGGCTCACCCGCAAGACTGAGGGTCCCTTGCCTGAGAGCCTCGGGTGAAGCCAGACTTAGAGACAGCCCAAGGACTGCCTCCCCAGCCTCAGCCAGTGCAGCGCAAAGCAAGACCCGGTCCATGGCGGGTGGGACCAAATATCAGGGCTAGGTGGTGAAACCTAACACTGGCTGGATCCTAGCATCCTCTGTCCCTAGCCTAGTGTCCATGGACGAAGCTTCTGGGCCCATCCTAATCCTGGGTAGAGGACATAGCCCCTGCTGACTGGACTTCTTCGGCTGCCATCGTGTGAGGTTGGGTGCAGGGGTCTCAGGCAGGCGCCCCCCACAGCGGCAGGTATGCCATACAGCACCAGCCTTTGTCCCGTTCCGTGCTGGACCCATCTCAGTGGGCTGTGGGCTCAGAATAAAGAGAAACGAAGAAAGCTGATGAGAACTCTAGAACAGCATTGAAAGAGCAAATCCTCAGGTTATTGGGGTTTGAGAGGGACTTGAGAACCTCAGAGGGGCGGAAACGTTATACAGAAACAATAAGTGAAAACATCCCAAACCTAGAGAAGGACACAGATATCTGGGTACAGTCAGAGTCAACTCAGTTGAGACTACCCCAAGGTACGTTATAATAAAGTTCTTTTTTTTGGTACTGGGAATTGAACCCATGACCTTGTGCTTGCCAGGCAAGTGCTTGTGCCACTGAGCTATACCCCCAGCCCTTATAATCAAGTTCTTTAAACAGCAAATTCTCAAAGCCCCAAGAAAAAAGAAACAGCACCTAACAGTGTTCCAATTTTCCTGACTGCTTACTTCTTCGCAGCTCCTTATTGGCCAGGAAAGAGCGGGATGAGACTGCCACACCGCTGCAGGAAAAAACCTACCAACCAAGAACACTGTACCCAGCCAGACTCCTTTAGAGGACAGATAAAGACATCTCCAGATAAAGCAAACTGAATTTATTACCCTAAGATCCATCCCACAAGAAATACCATAGGGATGTTTTCAACTAAAAAAAAGAGATGCCAGTGAGTTAAAAAGAAAACATCAGAAGGGATAGATCTCATTGGTAAGAGTAACTACACAGACAAATTCAGAATGTCCACTATTACATAGTAAACATGAAGACCAAAAAATTAAAAATTAAAAGGGGAGAAGAAAACGGTGAATATGAATGGAAAAAAAAAAAAAAGAACCAGATGTTGTGGTGCACACCTGTAATCCCAGTACTCAGGAGGCTGAGGCAGGAGGATCGTTGCGGTTCGAGGCCAGCCTGCCCTACAAAATGAGCTCAAGGCCAGCCTGAACTGCATAGCAACACCCTATCTCAAAAAGGCAAACAAACAAACAAACAAAAAAATCAAGGGCCAGAGGACCAAAGCATCAGACTGTGATGGTTTCAGAGGCAGAGTGGAATGAATCCAATCTAACAGGATCTGCCCAGCTATCTTCCTGACCCACACCCAGGGCAGTAGGAGGCAGAAAACTTTGGTTGAACTATAGTGTGTTTAAAAAAAACCCCACAAAACCCAAAAAACTAATTTTTTAAAGATGACCTTTTCCCTTTCAAATGGTTGTGTAGAGAATTGTGTAATAGGAAAAGCTGGGCTGGAATTTTCATATTATTGAGAAATTTTTTTGCAGCATGGGAACCTACAAAAAAATACGTGGCAGATGATTCTCATTCTCTTGCAATAGCTTCTTCATGAGAGCCTGGCATTCTGCTTTCACCTTAAAAGATCCACTTAACATTAAGTCTCAGAGATTTGGTGACTTTGTACGAATTATCCATAGTAAAACGTACAACAAACAAGTTTTTATTTTATTAATTTAGTTCCTGTCATGTCCAATAAAATAAAATCAAATGTTATAGGAACAGCTAAAAGAAAAGCTAATAATTTTTGATTGAGTGAACTCTGCTTGGACATTATTTCCTTATTTTGAAGAGGGTTTTGGTTTTTATTATTATTTTGTCTTTTTAAGTGTTCTGATTTGCCCTCTTTCGGTAGTTAGATAATTATTGATTTGTTTGGAATGGCACCCTAAAATAAAGGTTCTGTCTCCAGATTCTGGGCAGTGGTCAATTTGTGTGTGGTTATTTCCGGGATGGAAAGGGGACAGGCTCCTTTGCATGGAATGCATTGTGGGAAATGTTTTCTTGGACTCCACCCACAATGCTCTACCCCTAGATTGCCAAGCAGAAGGCCTTTGCTTCTTCCTGTCTTTTATCACCACTTCATCTCTGCTCTGAGCAAGAGCTGGTAGGTGGAATGCCTTTGCTTAGGCTGATTGGGAATACCAGTTCAATAGAGAATAAAGGTTTTAATAATGCAAAAAAATTAAAAGCACATGAAGAAGGTAAGGGGTAGGCAATATAAAAAGATATAATTATTTAGAGCAGGGCATGGTGGTACCCACCTGTAATCCTAGCATTTGGGAGGCTGAGGCAGGA
>NW_004955493.1:8186308-8187630 GCF_000276665.1 Chinchilla lanigera
GGCTGGCTCTTTTGTTGTTGTTTGTTTCTTTTTCTATCTTTACGAGCAACATTAAGTTTTTATCATTTCAAAACATTGTTAAAATAAAGGATGGTTTTGTAGGCATCATAGTGACACAAAACAAAATGTTCAAATAGTCCATAATAATAAATAAGGAATCCAAGCACACTACTAGATCGAATCACTTAACCACAAAGGAAGACTGGAAGGGAGAAAAAGAAAGGAACGACAATAAAACTAGAACACAGGTAATGAAATGGCAGTAGTGAGACCTTGCCACTTGATAATTATCTTAAGTATAAAAGGATTAAATTCTCCAATTAAAAGATGAAGAATTCCACACATACTGAATTATCTGAAAAAAGAAACCAAGAAAGCAATCCCATTTACAATACTTATACAAACAAACAAACAAACAAAACCTAGGAGTACATTTAACCAAAGACATAAAAGATCTCTACAATGAAAACTATAAAACATTGAAATTGAAAAGGGCCCCCAAAATGGAAAGGCATCCACGTTTGTGGATTGGAAGAATTAAATTTGTTACAATGTTCATATTATTAAAAATGATCTAGTAATGCAATGCAATCCCTATTAAAATTCCAATAATGTTCCCCACAGAATGAAAAACTCTAAAATTTGTATGGAGCCATAAAAAGCCCAGAATAGCTAAAATAAATATGAGCAAAAGGAAGAAGCAAGAAACTTGAGACAACCTAGAAAGCCTAGAAGTGAACTAACACATCTACTGCCAAGTGATCACTAAGAACACACTCCAGGGGAAGGGCGGTCTCTTTAATACACGGTGCTGAGAACGGAGATACAGCGTAGCAGAACGCAAGTAGACCCTGTCTCTCATCACATAGAAAAAAAATCCCTCAAAACATATCAAGTGTACAGAAGACCTGAAACTGTGAAACTACTACAAAGAAACACGGGTGAAAACCTTCAGGACATTGGAACAGGCAAGGATTTTTTTTTTAGTAAGACTTCAAGAATATAGGCAACAAAAGCAAAGATATACACATGAGATAGTATCAAAATAAACTCTTCTGCCCAGCAAAAGAAAGAGTTAACAGGTTGAAGAGAATCTATTGAATGTGAGAAATAATTTATACACTGTCATGTAAGTTATTAGCCACAGGATTAATATGTGGACAAGATAAATAACACCCAATAACAAAAAAACAAATGATGTGATTACATTGATTAATAGACCTAAATAGTCTCAAAAGAAGACATGCACATAGCCAACAGGCATATGGAAAAATGCTTAACCACACTAAAATCAGGAAAATATAAATAAAAAACACAGTCAG
>NW_004955493.1:8189011-8191803 GCF_000276665.1 Chinchilla lanigera
AAATGAATAACATGGTTTCCACTGTGGAAGTCAGTGTGGAGATTCCTCAGAAAACTAAGATGGGAGGTCCCATTCTACCCAGCTATTCCACTTCTGGGTATCTTCCCAGAAGAATTAAAAACATCGTACACAGCGATATATGTGCACCCGTGTCGGTAGGGGCCGGATGTTGTTATGTTAAGTGAAATAAACCGTGCTCAGAAAGACAAGCACTGCATGCTCTCACTCAAATGCAAAATCTAAAGAAGTTGATCTCATAGAAGCTGAGAGTAGAATGGTGGGCTTTCAGAGGTTAGGGAGAACAGCGGGAGGGCGGAATCAGAAGAGGTTGAGTTACAGGTATGACATTTACTTAGACAGGAGAAATACGTGAGGGCTTCCAGGGAGATGGCAGAGTGGTAAGCAGCAAAAAAATCAACCTCTCCAAAATTCAGAATCCAGACACTGGAAGATAAGAAGGAGAGAGGTGAATCCCTGGGACCCAGGAAGGATCTGGGGAAAAATTGGAGCCCACAGAGAAAGCGAAGAGACAGACCTCAATGCAGAGAAAGGAGGAGGAAATCTGCACTTTCTTCTTGGAAAGCAATAAATGTCATATGTGATATTAGCAAAACGAAGGACTAAAACCACACAATTATCTCAATAGAGGCAGAAAAAGCATTTGACAAAGTCCAACACCCATACAAGATAAAAACCCTACAGAAAACTGGAATAGAATGTCTCTACCTCAATCCGATAAAAGGCATCTATGACAAACCAACAGTAAACATCACACTGAGTGGCCAAAAACTGAAAGCTTTCATTCTAAAATCAGGAACAAGACAAGGATGCCTGCTATCCCCACTCCTATCAATACGGCACTGGGAACATTAGCTGGAGCAATTAGAGAAGAGAAAAATAAAAGAAATAAGCATAGGAAAGGAAGAAGTTAAATTATCATTATTTGCTGATGACAAGATACTCAACACAGAAGACCCAAGGAACTCCACCAAAAGACTCCTAGAATTCACAATCAAATTTAGCAGCACAAGAAGACACAAAGCCAACACTCAAAAATCAGTAGCATCGCTGTACACGAATAACAAACTCACTGTGAGAGTGAGAGACGTTAGGGAGATAACACCTTTCACAATGTTTTCAATAAAAGTGAAATACTTATAAATCAGTCTAACAAATGAAGTAAAAGACCTGTACACTGAAAACTACAGTACTCTGGAACGGGAGATAGAAGAGGATATCAGAACACTCAGCTACCTTATCTTTCATAAAGAGGCCAAACATGTTCATTGGAAGAAAGATAGCCTCTTTAATAAACGGCGCTGGAAAAAGTGGCTTTCCACATGCCGAAGACTGAGTCTAGTCCCACGTCTTTCACCAAACACCAAACTAAAGTCAAAATGGATCAAAGATCTAAATATTAAAACAGAAACATTAAATCTACTGGAAGAGAAAGTAGGTAGAAATCTTGAAGACATAGGGGTAGGCAGAGAGTTCATGAACAAAACCCAGACTGCATGGGAAACACTTCAAAGAGTAAACAATTGGGATCTCATGTTATTAAAGAGCTTTTGCACATCAGAAGAAATCACCAACCGAGTGAAGAGACAACCCACAATGTGGGGAAAAGTGTTTGCCAGTTGTTCCTCTGACAAAGGATTAACATCGAGAACATGTAAAGAGCTCAAAAAAATCAGATCTCCCAAATTGAAAGGCCCAATCCAAAAAAGGTCATCTCAGATGAATACACACTTCTCAGATGAAGAAATACAAATGGCAAATACATGAAAAAATATTCAACATCACTTGTCATTTGAGAGATGCAAATTAAAACAATACCAAGAGTCCATCTCATCCCAGAAAGAACGGGTATCATCAAGAAATCAATCAATAACAAATGCTGGAGAGGCTGTGGGGAAAAAGGAACACTCCTCCACTGTTGGTGGGAGTGTAGACTGGTGCAACCACCATGAAAATCAGTGTGGAGATTCCTAAAAAACTAGGATTAGAGGTCTCATTCAACCCAGCTATTGCACTTCTGGGTATCTTCCCAGAAGAATTAAAAAACATCATACCACAGCGATATATGTGCACCTATGTTTATAGCACCACAGGTTGTAACAGCTAAATCTTAGAAACACCTCAAATGCCCATCAACTGAAGAATGGATAAAAAGGATGTGGTATTTTTATATAATGGAGTACAACTCAGCCATAAAGAAGGAAAAACTGGAGACTTTTATAGGTAAATGGATGCAATTTGAGACCATCGTCATAAGTGAAGCAAACCAGATAGATGCACATGTGTAAACATCATGCCTCCCTGGTGTGTGAAACTGAAAGAGTAAATAAGGTCTAAAACGTACAATAGATATTGTGAAATGGGAAGAAATTGTTCAAAAGGAAAAAGGACCTAGGATGGGTGACAGGGGAAAGAACAGTAGGGGAAAGGGAAAAAAATGCAAGTCAGTTATACTATTAGTGTCTCTTAGTTCATTAAAAAGGAAAATTTGTGCTAATATTGATTGGAGAAATTTTTATGCCCATGTCTTGTACCCTGAGCAACTACTTTAAAGATAACAACATGTAATGTATTAACTATTGTGATTCTTCTATTATTTTGTTGTGAAATTTTGTTTTACCTTTTCTCCATAAAATTAAAAAAAGAAAGAAGAGGACATCAGAAAATGGAAAGATATCCCCTGTTCTTAGATAGGCAGAACCAGTATAGTGAAAATGGCCATAATTCCAAAATTGTTATATACATTTAATGCAATCTCAATCAAAATATCAATA
>NW_004955493.1:8193529-8197057 GCF_000276665.1 Chinchilla lanigera
CACTCAGGCCTGTTATGCAAATTCAATGAATTAATTTGGCCTTTTTTTTTTTTTTTTTTGGTACCGGGAATCGAACTCAGGACCTTGCGCTTACCAGGCAGGCACTTGTGCTGCTGAGCTACATCCCCGGCCCTGCAATGAATTAATCTGAATAAATGGTATGGTGATACATGTCGGTATTATCACAGCTCCTTTTTTCTGCCATCAAGCTGTCATTACCCTACGCTTGCTTCTCCTTTTCCTGCCCCGTGCTTCCCAACCATTGACTGCAATCCTCCAGCGCTCCTAAATCATCCCCGCAGAATGCTCTGCCCAGGGACCAGGAGGGTAGCTAGACCTTGGTGCCTGGAGAAAGGGACCGCTTTCTGAGCATCTGTGCGTATTTGTGTTTCTATACCGTAGATAGAATGAAAAGAAATCCTAGCTGAAGAAAATCCTGCGACACAATGGAGTTGTCCTTCGAAGACAGGGAAGTGAGGCAGATCGTATGTGGCAAGAAGACAGGCAGGAACTTCGGTGTGACTCCTTTCAGGTCCCGTGGGGCAGGATGACATGGAAATAGGCTGAGAAATCCCTCCAGTTTCGGTTCTGTTCTTTCTGCACAAAACAAATGACCCAGGGAGGAGACTCAGAACTGCTCAGGTCCACTTAGCGTAGGCAAATGAGACCCGAATTAAGGCAGCAGCTTCTGACCTGGGTTTTCCACACCTCTGCCCCCACCCCTGCATGTGCTGGAGCAGCTGCAGCCCCTCCTGCCTACAGCTGGCTGGAACCTTCTTCCCCAGTACCCCGGGCTCAGGGTCGGAGCACAAACTTAGTGAGTCTGGGACGCCAGCGGCAGACAGTGGGAAGGGCTGGCTGCTCTCCAGACCCTCCAGACCCCGCTCTTGCCCTTGATCGGCCCCTGGCTCATACTGGGCTCTGAACACCAGGGCGCCAGATGTAGAGAGCTGAGCCTAGCGGACGCATAGCTCCCCTGGGCTGAGATGCAAGTCTGCCCCTTTATTGCTCTTAGCTCTCTTTTCTGTTATACACTTTTATGATTTCAATTCATTCTTGGCAAAAGTGAGTTCTTTTGTTTGTTTGTTTGTTTGTGTTTTGTTTTGCCGTTTTTGAGACAGGGTCTTGCTCTGCAGTTCAGGCTGGTCTTGAGCTCACTTTGTAGCCCAGGCTGGTCTCGAACTTGCAACGATCCTCTGCCTCAGCCTACAGAATGCTGGGATTACAGGTGTGCGCCACCACCCTGGCCAGAAGAGAGTTCTTACCTTTGTTTTTATCCCATTAGAATTCACCTTGAGTGGGCAGAGCACCAGAGGGACATGCTGGACAGCTTGAGGAAAGAGATGGGGTCTCATTCTTCTACTCTCCTCATCTCCTCCAAGACAAGGGTGAGACCCAACCCTGGGGCAAGGGAACAAGGAAAAGGAGAAGAATAAATCAAGCCCGAGAGGGTTTCAGCATCCTTGAGGGCTGAGACCTCACTGGCATTTACTCTGTCTGTGAGGTCAGCCTTCAGTTCCCGCCTTCTTCTGGTTAAGTAATTTTCAATTTGCCCAGAATCTGAGCTATTTGTCCTTTGCCGTTTGTGGATTTTTCTGTCATGATTTCTTTTATGGAATTTATCTCAGTTTTCTTCAGCTCTGGATACTGTATCAAAGGCTTTTTTTCCAGTCATGTGGTGTTGCGGTCTCCCTGCAGCTGCCCCCCTCCAGGGGATACTGCTGCCCATGTCCCTCACCCTCAGCCCATGCCAGCTTGGCCTTGCCAGGGTCCCTGACCGCCTCTGTTGCCAGAGCCAGGACTTCCTCATTTCTCCCCGCCCTGTCGCCCGGCGGCCTGCAACAGTGCGGCACTCCTTTTCCATAGCTCAAGGCCAGCATGAACCGCGTAGCAAGATCTTGCCGCAAAAACACAAAAAAACAAAAACAACCCCCCCCAAAAAACCCAATAATGTTTGTCTAAAGCAAAAGGCAAACTCTCTTTGGTTTAATTTTCTTTAGTGCCTACCGCTGCATCCTGTGTTAGGTGTTCCTGAACCAAAATGCAGATCACCATGGCTAAATCTATAGGAGGTTAGCCAAAGCCATTACACCAGCCTTAAAACTGGAATTATTTACAGCCGAATTGACAGTGGCTCTGCCTTGTCAATATTTTTTGCATCACCCGGTGTTAGGTCCTTGTGTTTTTCAGCATTATCTCCATGTTCAAGTCTAACAGCTAAACCAAGAAGCTAGTCACTTGCTTCCCATCCATCCTGAATCTTGGAAGGACAGTTAACAGCTCTGAGGTACTTCCCCAAGAACTTGGGCCAGTCGCTGCTGGGGATGTTTCTTAAATTACCTCTCTCTTTGATCTTTAGTGCCTGATTTTCTGGTCTTCAAGCCAAACAATGAAGTTTCTAAAGTGTGTTTCATCTTTGCGGTGGGCAGTGTTGGGGTAGTTCGGAGCTGTCAGCTTCCCTCAGAGCAGGGTCCCTGCGTCTGCTGGGCCCGGAGAAGTGACGCTGAGCTGGCTGCTTGCTTACACGCTCTTCTAAGCAGACTGTCTTACTGACTCAAACTTCCATTATCAGTAAGAGGTGTTCACTTCTGTTATCGCGCTCGCTTTGCAGATGAGGAAACGGGAGCATAGAGAGATTCAAATACACCGGGCCCTTAGGCATTCTATTCTGGTTTTCTCAAAGCCCAACTTGGTGTCACCCTCCCCCTTTCCTCCAGCAGTCCCCAGCCCTGGGACGGTCACCACCATTCTGAGGCCATGAACAATCACCCCCCTGCCCTCCAGCCTCCCGCATACCTCTCTGATGGTGGGCTCTGTCTCCAGGTAATTCTGTCCTGCTTCCTCAAAGATAAATCTGAAGGTCTCAGTTCTCACTCCCTTTAATGCTCTCTTCTACCTGCAGGACAAAATGGGCCTAGCTAAAGGGGATTTTCAGAGCCTGGGGTCAGCTTCCTCTTCCCCTCCACCCGATACCCTGACCACACCTCTCGTCACTTCTCACCTCCCACGCTCCCCAGTCTCCTCTCTGATTTCACAAGTCCTCTGCCTCATCCTCTCCCACAGCCGGCGGTCCCTTCCTCGACGACGTGCTCTCCTGCACTTGCGCACCATCAGTTGCCTTCAATACTCAAGTCAAGCGTGGCCTCGTCCAAGAAGCCCTCTGAGAAATCCACACCTCTCACCCAGGTAAGATGCCCTGAGGTCTCTGCTCGTTCCTTTCCAAAGCAGTCGTCCTGTTTACCCACTGGCCTTCAGGACCCCAGCCCTGGCGCCTTGCGGTCTGTGAATCCTCCTGCAGCAAGGGACTTGTATAGTCAGCCTCTAATTAGGCTTGTGCGATATATTATGACTTTTTTTTTGTTTTTGTATTTGAGACAGGGTTTTGCCGTGCAATTCAGGCTGGCCTTGAGCTCACTTTGTAGCCCAGGCTGGTCTTGAACTTGCGACGATCCTCCTGCCTCAGCCTCCTGAGTGCTGGGATTACAGGCGTGCGCCACCACGCCTGGCTGTGCAATATATTATGAATAA
>NW_004955493.1:8197157-8204533 GCF_000276665.1 Chinchilla lanigera
ACGATCCTCCTGCCTCAGCCTCCTGAGTGCTGGGATTACAGGCGTGCGCCACCACGCCTGGCTGTGCAATATATTATGAATAATTGATTGAGTGAATGAACAAATCAACAAAGGAACAAAGGAACAAATGAATGAATGAGTGAATGAATAAGAGAGTATCCGCTCTGCGCTTCTCCCAGGGGCCAGCTATCTCACTCCTTGGGCAGCCAGTAGGACAAAATAAATCTTTAAAAGTTAGATTTTTTTTCTTTTGGACATAAACGTATTCTTCTTTTAGAGATAGGCAAGATTTCCAACCTTCTACTATGCAGTCGGGCAACACGCCCTCCTGCCCTCAGCCTGGAGGAGGCAGCAGCATCCGCAGACGCCAGCCCCAGGGCTTCTGCCCAGGCTCTGCCCACAGGCAGGGGAGACAGCAGGCTGCAGAGGGCCTGGAGCAGTAAATGAAACCTCCGGCGTGTGCCATCTCATGGCCTTCCCCCTTGCTGCTTCTTCTTTTTTTTTTTTGGTGCCAAGAATCAAACTCATGACCTCAGGCTTGCCAGGCAGGCGCTTGTGCCACTGAGCTATAGCCCCGGCGCTTTCCCCCTTGCTTCTGCTCCCTGCTATGAAAGACCCTACATGCCTGGGCCCTGGGAGACGATTTGAGACAAATGGGCCCCTCCATCGCCTCAGAGATAGCTTTAAATAAGTCCTTATTCCTTTTCACCACAGTAGATGGCCTCCTTTGATTTGGTCAGCAGACCTAAGCTTCCGGACCTAAGTAGCCAGAAGCACTTGGCCCCAAGGCTTCAGGTCCCAAGGGGAAGGTTTTCTGCAGAAGGGAAATATGAGAGATGAGGAAGGAGGGTGGGCAGGGTGGACAGAGACAGGGAAACGAGTGGGGTGGGAAAGATAATCCAAGGGCACCGCATGTATGCGCAGACACCAGAACGAGCCCTGGTGTTCTGTGTAACACATAGTAGTTAAACATAAGAAAGAAAGGAAGGAAAGGGTTTCCGCCAGAGTCCTGAGGGCCTGGCTTTTGTGCCTCTCTCCTCCCCAGGCTGAGTGCAATTTCATGGGCAAGGGCAGCCCTCTGCCAGTCCTAGAGGGAACGGAGGGGCACAGGACAGGGCAGGGGATTCACCTCCACACAGGCACCAGAGAAGATAGCCAAGCCGTCTCTGATTGAGAAAACTCTGACCTGGGAGTGTGTGGGTTGCCTCAGCCTCCTCCTCTGCTCGCTTCGGCTGTGTTCTCCACCCTCCGGCTCTGAGTCATGCTCACAACTTCCCTCCCTGCCTCAGGCCTCCTCACCACCTCTGCTCAAGGGCTTCTTCAGTACCTTGGTCCGGCTGTCCTGCGGCAGCCCAGGAGCTCCGAGCCGTGCATCGGACCTTCCAGCCATGAGCAGGACCTGCACAGCCCTCCTCTTGTTTAGGGGTGAGCCTGGGGCCCTGGCTGGAGACCAGGGTTTGCGTGGTAGGGAGAGAGACTTGACTTTTAGGGGAGGCTGGTCCATAGGCGTTGGGACCTGTAGTTTGTGGAGGAAGAGGATATTGGAAACCAATTTGGGGGGAATTCAAGGGATGCCTTGATTATCTAAGGATTTCCAGGCGGAATGAATCATTTTTGTGCTTTGTCCATGGTGCCTGTGTGGCCCCCAAATCTTCCTAACCTCTGCTTCGTAGACGTTCCGGGGTAAAGGTGGGGAAGGGCTGTCTTCAGTTGTGGAGATGACTGTCCCTCTGTGGAAGCAGAGAATTGAGCCCGGGGAGCAAGGTGAAGACTATCTGTGATCGAGTGAAGCACAGAGGCGGGATGGGTCAGGAGGCCCTGGGGTATCAGGATCGGGTGTCAGGGACCCGGACACAGAGTGGGGAGGCGGGAGGAGGACCCTTTCCAAAGCTCTCCTCTCCCTTCCTCAGCCTTAGCTGCCTCTCTCGGCTTCAACTTGGACACAGAGCGGGTGACACGATTCCATGTGGACAGCCCTGGGTTTGGACACAGCGTGGTCCAGTATGCCAACTCCAGGTGAGGACAGGTGGTCTCTGGCCTTCGGCGCTCATTGCTTTCTTCCTACATGAAGCCCTGTACCTTCCTGGCCCGTATCCCAGTGGCACGACTTGGATGCTGGCTGTCTGCTGGGTGTGGCATCTTTCCCCAAGTGATGAATATTTAGGCTGAAAGGATACGCTGCCTTACTGTCACGGTAATTACAGCGGATACTCACTGGGCACTTTCTAAGCGCCAGGCGCTGTGACCTGCACAGGACAATGGGGCCGTAATGTAGCTTTCACAACCTTAGGAAGAATCAGCCTTTCAACAAATATTTATTGAACACCTACTATCTGCCTCAGGAGCTGGGTGTACACCAGAGAATAAAATGGATCACCATGCTACCCTTGCGGAATTTAAATTGTTACCAATCTCCATTTTACAGATGGGGAACTGAGGCAGTGAAGCAAACTTGCCCGGGCGGAAGCGGGGTTCTGGAGTCTACACTCTGAGCTGCAGTGTGCTCTTTCTCCCCGCAGGGTGGTGGTTGGAGCCCCCAAAGAGATCAAGGCTGTGAACCAGATGGGTGGCCTCTACGAGTGTCACTACCACACGGGCGGGTGTGAGCCCGTCTCCCTGACGGGTGAGTTGCTGCCCTGCTGGGACCCAACCCGGGGCTCCCATGGCAGCTTCAGCTCTGTCTGCAGACCCCAGTCCGGAGAGGCTTTGCGCATCACGCCCCTGCACGCTCTCGGCTCCGTCCTTCGCCTGTCAGGCCTCCTTGTCCCCCGGGGGCTGTGACCTCTGCCCAGTTCTTACGCAGTCTCCTCTGTCCCTGATGGTCATCATGCACATGTCTGTCTCCTCAGTCCCCCCCGAGGCGGTGAACATGTCCCTGGGCCTGTCCCTGGCAGCTGCCACCAACCCCTCCCAGCTGCTGGTGAGCTGTCTCGGGTCGCAAAGGTTCTTTAGGGGAGGCTGGGCCCCAGGACTGGAGTCTGGTGGAGGATGTGAGCGCTGGGTGTGGGGGAGGGGTGGCAGCAGGGCAACCTCTTCCACCGGCCCCCTCTGTCCCTAGGCATGTGGCCCTACTGTGCACCAGGCATGCAGACAGAACATATACTTGATGGGGCTGTGCTTCCTGCTGGTCTCCCCTGCCCAGGGGTACAAAAAACTTCCGGATGCCCTGCAGGGTGAGTGTGTGGGCCACCAGCTCCTTCGGGGAGCCCACATATTCAACTGGGGGTGTCATGAGGTCAGAGACTTCTACCAGAACAGGTAAGAAAGGGAGGGAGTCTGGAAAAAATAATTACTGGATGATGTAGCAGCTCCAAGCAGATGAGTGTCACTGCCTGTGTTGACACACTGCCCTGTCATCATTCCCCTGTTCTGCCTCTTGGCCTCAGTTTCTTCATCTGTCAAATGGGGCTAACAACACAGCCAGTACCGAAAGTAACGCAAGATGATCCACAGTACAGTGCCTGGTGTGAGGGGAAGGTTGCCTTAATGCAAGCTGCTGTTATCCCCAGAGGCTGGGATTTGTTTTCCTGCACTGTGCCCTGGGGTATGACACTTGGGTTGTACATCAGTCTGGGAGATGTTGGTGAGGGTGCAGTGTGGGCAGCGCATGCACGCATATATGTGTGCACGTGAACACGTGTACATGTGTGTATATGCGTATATTTGTGTGCATGTATATATGTGTATGTGTGCATATATTTACACATGTGTATATATGTGCACATATGTGTATATAGATGTGTATATATTTACATATATGTGCTCATGTGCACACATATGTGTATTTATGTGTGTATGTGTGTATACATTTTTATATAGATATGTATATGTGTGTATTTATGTGTGTATATGTGTATATGTGTGTATATGCATATGTATATATGTGTATATATTATGTGTGTACATGTGTATGTGTGTGTGCATTTATATGTGTATATGTGTGTATATGTGTGTGCATATATATGTTTATATAGATGTGTGTATACGTGTATATGTGTGTATATATGTGTGTATATGTGTATGTGAGTGTATTTATGTGTATATATAGTATGTATATGTGTGTATTTATGTGTGTGTATGTGTGTATATATGTGTATATGTGTGTGCATTAATGTGTATATGTGTATATATATGTGTGTATATGTGCGTATATATGTGTGTGGCTCATCAAAAAATACAGTGTGTAAGTTTTAAAAAATGATTTCAGTAAATGACACATTACCATGAATACCTCTCAAATACGACCCTTTGATTTGAACGTACTTATTCCATCCTTTCTGGAGTTTTTCGAGTTCTCTTTTGTGGCTGGCCACACCATCATGGCTGGCTCCATGTCCTGAAAGGATTCAAACTGTTTGCGCCAGTGTCTGTCGAGAAAAAGCGTTATGGCGTGTCCTCACCCACCTCACTCCCCAGCCCGGCGCCGTGGGGCTCCTGTCTCTCCCTCAAAGTCAGAATGACCATGGGGGGGGGGACATTTTGAATGGATTCAGGACACTGAGGCAGCCAAAGAGGACTCCAGAACTGTTTCAGAAAGTAGCAAGAATGATGGGACAAGTGTGTTCAAAGCCGGGGGCGTATTTTGAGGGAGGTTAATAGCAGTGTGTCTTTTACTGTAAGAAAATTTTAAAAAATTAAACATTCATTGCATTTCTGATTATATCACATTACATTACGTGTATGTATCTGTGCGTGTGTGTGTGCGTGGGCGTGTTCAGGTACTTGTCACGTAGATGGAGACACAGGGCTTGGCTTTTCTGGTGCTGACGGCATGGGAGATAAGCAAGCAGAACAGTGAGCTTTTCAGACCCAACCTGGCTTCAGCTTCACTTGGGGACACTGACATTTGGTCCCGATAGATGCCCTTTACAGCCCCTGTTGGCTCAGGACTCCACCCCCGGGGGTGATCGGAACACCCCGGACACCAGCCTCCCTTTAGAAGGCCTCTGATGCGGAAAGGAGAAGCGGGCAGGAGAAGCTGGAAGAGCTTCCCCTTCTGCGGACAGGTTCTGCTTCTGCTCAGGAGCGGGTGGGGGCCCATATTCCAGCTACGAACAGAACATGGCCAAGGTGGGGCTGTTGTCAGCGACAACGTTAAAATTATTGGACAAAAGTGCAGCTCAGCTTCTATCTGTTGGGACAGACTATGGCCAGGGCAGGCGCCAGATCCCTTCCTTGGGGGATGCTGAGACACAGGGGAAGGCGGGCTCAGGTAGAGGGCAGTTGTCCCACGTGGCCCAGGTAGAAAGAGGGGCTCTCGGCCTCTCGTCTAGATCGGAGTAATATTCACTTTTTTTTTTTTTTAAATCAATCAACCAGGTTGGCTGAGCAGGGGGAGGCAGTTGAGTCACAGCAGCCTCTTTGTGAGAGTCTAGGAGTCTCAGGCCCCTGTTTGGGGCAGGTGTTTAGGGCAGTCCTGACAAGGACGGGATCGGCTGAGGTCGGGGGAACGGGGCTGGGAGAGCCAGGAGGTCCCGGGCTCTTGGGAATGTCCCTTGAAGGCCCAAGGCCACTTCTTTTTCTAGAGTGCCCGAGACAGGATCAGGACATCGTGTTCCTGATCGATGGCTCCGGCAGCATCTCGTCCTCTGATTTCGCTAAGATGATAACCTTTGTGAGGTCCGTGATGAGCCAGTTCCCAAGGCCCAGAACCCAGGTGTGCCCATAGGGAGCTTTGCT
Organism: Chinchilla lanigera; assembly: GCF_000276665.1. Classification (NCBI taxonomy): domain Eukaryota; kingdom Metazoa; phylum Chordata; class Mammalia; order Rodentia; family Chinchillidae; genus Chinchilla; species Chinchilla lanigera. The sequence continues at coordinate 8,202,837 of NW_004955493.1, forward strand.
GGGGCGGGGGGCACTTGCTGTGCAAGTGCTGGGGCCCCCAGTGAAGTAACCTCAGCCCCTGGCCCGTGTGGGTCTCCCAGTTCTCTCTGATGCAGTTCTCACACCAGTTCCGGACACACTTCACTTTCAAGGACTTCACCTCCAGATCAGACCCTCTCAGGCTGTTGGACTCCGTGAGACAGTTAAGAGGGCTCACCTACACGGCCTCAGCCATCAGAGAAGTCATGTGAGCCTAGGCTCCCCCCCCCCTTCCCCAGGACCCACTCCTCTTCTGGCCCTCACCTGCCTCCCTGAGAAAGAGCCTTGCAGAAACTGAAAAGCGCCCCCTTGCCAAGTTGGGGACCTCTCAGTGGGACCAAGGCCTCCCAGAGGCAGGGATGTCTCTTCACTTTCACAAAGGTGTCAGAGGCTGGTATCGATTTTTCATCAACCTCTGGACCCTCTTCTTTCCTGACAGGAAGCAACTGTTCACCGCCCAAAGTGGGTCCCGCAGGGATGCCACTAAGATCTTGATTGTCATTACTGACGGGCATAAAGAAGGCGATAGACTGGATTATGAGGATGTCATCCCCGAGGCTGAGGCGGCAGGCATTATCCGCTATGCAATTGGGGTAGGGCCACGGGGCTGGGCGGGGGTGGGGGGTGCCTGGCCGCCACATCCTCTCCGGTCTACTTCCCTTTTCTGGGTAAAAATCCCCAGCTCCCCAGCTCCCCAGCTCTTCTTGCATTTGGATGACAACTTTGCCCCAGCCCGGGGACCCAGGATTCTTTTCCTGGAACTCCTCCATGCTATCAGAGGCTCCTTCTCCTCCTCTGAGTTGTAAGACTTCCCCACCAGTGTTCTCGGAGCCTGTCCACACCCAGGACGTATCAGCACGTCATGTTTATTATTTTCATGAGTGGGTCTCTGCTGGCTACAGGTTGGAGCGGCTTTTCAAACTACAGCTAACCGGCAAGAATTAAATCAGATTGCATCGAGTTCCTCGTACATATTTAAAGTGGAGAACTTCGATGCTTTGAGGGCAATCCAAAACCAGCTGAAGGAGAAGATCTTTGCCATCGAGGGTAAGTCAGGGACAGAGCTGCTCCCTCTGAAAGCCTCGGCTGCAGGTGACTTTCTCGTTTGGCTCTAGACTCCCACGTCAGGCACTAAGATTTGCTGTAGCCTCTGATCTCCAGTCCTAAGATTTTCCTAAGAATCCTTCTTGGGCAGGGCATGGCTCATCTTTCTCCCAGGAAAGGTCAGCATCGTACCTTCCTTCCCCAGGTACAGAGGTGGTAAGCAGTAGCTCTTTTGAGCTGGAGATGTCCCAGGAGGGCTTCAGCGCCGTGTTCACCCCTGTGAGTGACGTCCCTTCAGGCAATGATACGGTGGGGGGAGACAAGGGTGACTGGTGGGTGGGTGTGTGGAGTCGGGGCTGGTGTTTCTTTGGGTTAGGCTGTCGTCTTGCTCCAGCCTGCTCAGCCTGGAAATCGTTTCCTCTCAGGATGGACCAGTTCTGGGGGCTGTGGGAAGCTTCGGCTGGTCTGGAGGTGCCTTTCTGTATCCCCCTAATGGGAGCCCCACCTTCATCAATGTGTCTCAGGAGCGCGTGGACATGAGGGACTCTTACCTGGGTGAGAGGAGGTGGGCTGGGGGGCAGGCGAGGGACCCACTGCTTCGAGGGAAGGAAGCCTGGGCGCTGAAGCCCGCACCC